>NC_056743.1:899589313-899766813 GCF_019279795.1 Protopterus annectens
ATATATATATATATATGTGTGTGTGTGTGTGTGTGTGTGTGTGTGTGTATATACATATATATATATATATATATATATATATATATATATATATATATATATATATATATTACACACACATATACATACATACAACAATTCAGAAAACCTGCACACTGCTGAAAAAAAAAAACAACTTAAGACTTCAGTACAATGAAATTGTTGAAAAGAACATGGGTCAGGTGAGGTGGAAAGGAGCACGGCAGTAAACAGAGTAAGACCGCAAGTGTACCTCCATCGGCATCTCTTCCATGCCTGGATTTGTACAAGTTCAAATACTTAAAATATGCACCACGTATTCTATATATACTCTATATAATATTTATATTATCTGCAGTGATATAACCAACATATTGCTTTAAGTGTCATATACAATGACGGTGTAAATGACAGAGCTCACTCACTATTCTATCACTGCTGTGGTGTTAAAACATGCATGAGTGTGTATGTATTACAAATATACATTCTCCACTAAACTTCACAAAGAAATGACAACACAAAAGCGATTAAGACATTTAAAATAATGTGCTCGCCATGTAGCCTCTATTCCATCTCTGCACTCAACATCTCCTCCTTTCAAATCTATTTCTTTTGAAGATACATAAACATGTATACCAAGACAGTGAGCACCCTCGTCTGAACCATCAGGACAGTCGTGTACACCATTGCAGAGTTTTGCCATGTGAATACAGACATCTGAGCTCAAACAGCTGTGTTCATTTGGCTGACACTTCGATACCTTGATGTGAAAACCTAGGGTTGGAGAGAGGGAAAAGTGAGAAATACTGAAAAAAAACTACCACAAGATATACTGGCTACAAAACAGTTCAATAAATGGAAAAATATACTGCATATGTAGAGAAAAAACTTTAAGGAGTTTACTGCCTCACAAAATAGCAGACAGCAAAACATTTTTAGTTCTGAATACCACAGCAATATGTTTTTCATCCAAAGGCACAATATAAGTATTGTTTCTTTGACACCCTTCCAAACACACATACAGAGGCTAATCTTGCATGCCATTTCTCGAGACATAAGCCATCTGCTGATCTCATCTCTTTCTGTTTTCAAGCAGTTAGTCTGAAAAGCAGGCAACAGCTTTATAACCAACCTCAGCTGTACACAATGCAGCTGGTAAAGCTGTAGAATCTAGTGACCAGCAACAGTTCCATTTGCTATGAAGGAACAACATACCTGACAGCAGTAAACAGCATATCGAAACAACTGTTCAACATCACAGTTTTGGCAGACTAACTCTTAATCTGGCAGGAAATGTATAGCAGCTTCTGGGAATAATATTTTCACTATGCTTTACACACTTTCCAATTTTTTTTTCCTTAACCACGGAACACATTACGCACTTCTTGCATGCAATAACGTTTCAACACAAAGCACACCAAAAAGAAATTTCATTGCGTCGCAGTTTTCATCCGATTTCACTTCTGATTTTGTAATATTAAACAATTCTTATGCTTCACTCTTTCCCCACATATCGCCTCTAACTTGGCAAAATCCATAGACCAACTAGCCTTCTTAAGCATACAATGTCTGTTTACTATTCATCTAAGCTGCTGAACAGTGTGGTATTTCATCATATTCTACAGCATAATGAAAAGGCAGCAAGTGATTCCTGTAGGTGGACTAAGGGTGTCCCTTCTCGGACATCTGTAGTCAAAGCATAATAATTTTCTTGGCATTTTGCTTTTTGAGATTTGTGATCCTAAATGAATCAAAGAGAGTGCAAGTTTGAAGTCCTCACACAAGTTTTCATTCATCAGATTCTAACCAGCATTACTCAGCATCATATCCAAGGGTGACAGTGCAATATCAGTAAGCCATGTTCTTATCGAAGGCCTTATTCTACGTGATTTAGGAGAAAGAACAAATGACAAGCAGGTCTGAGAACACATACCAAAGACATGTCACAGCTGATGGACTGCTTCTCCAAGTCCTCAGGTATCTTCAGATCAACAGACACTGTGGAAAATGTTTGAGGACTATAAGGAAACAACAGGAGTAATCAACCTGACATGGTGCTGGAGAAATACAGGAAATTACAAGGCCAGTTAGCCTAACAGCAGTGGCAGGAAAGGTCACATAAAATCTTGAGTGATACACCGGTTTCTTTCCTACAGGACAACCATCTACAGCACAACCACCGCCAGATACAGCTGTCAGTCAAGCCTGATAAAATTTTCCAGTTAAGTTACAGCAGTAGCTCACAGTGAAATACCAAGAGACAGAGTCTATCTGGACTCCTGGACTTCAGCACAGCCTCCGACACAGCACTGGATAAGAGTTATTACAAAAAAAAAAACATCAGGGTATGGGGGTGTGACTGACACTTAGGAAAGTACAATTGTGTACACTTACCATAAATGTAGATGTTCGAGTGTATTCACTGTTGCAGTCATTACATTTGGGTAATCTGCTGGCAGGTTGCCCTCAAGTTGGCCTGAATTCCAAAGTCTTGGGTCCTGCGTCGGTTGCGGTCTCTTCTTCCATGACATCAGGGGTATTAAACAGGCAGCCGACGCCATTTTCTTTAGTTTTTCTTGCCCCAGATGTCAGGTGCTCCCCAAATGGGGAGCAAAAATATATATAAATTATATATACATGCAACAACATAAATTTTACCTTCATCTAAAAGCAAATACACCACAAAGGCTGTAGAACATAGTGAAGGAAGGAGACAACAGAATAAAAAGTGGGATGGCGGGTGGGTAACCTAGACTGCAACAGTGAATACCCTTGAACATCTACATTTATGGTAAGTGTACACAACTGTACTATGTTCTTCGTGTTTCACTGTTGCAGTCATTACATTTGGGTAGAATCCCAAAGCTATGGATGGGAGCCTGGAGCTAAACAGCATTAGGAGCGGCTATAAGGCCCTGCAGAACTGCAGTGGCAAAGCCTGCCCTAGACTTAGAAGAGAGAGGCAAATGATAATGCTTTGTAAAAGTATGAACAGAACTCCAAGTAGCAGCTTCTAGAATGTCTTTGGTTGGTACCCCCTTTGAGAAAAACTGCTGATGTAGCTGCAGCCCTGGTGGAGTGAGACCTAATGCCCTTGGGCACTGGTTTACCATGATGTAAGTAGCAGAAACGAATGCAGTGGCTTATCCACTTTGAAATAGTCTGCTTTGAAATAGCCTTTCCCTCTGATCCTGCAGCAAATGCCACCAGTAGCTGCTCAGTTTTTCTTAGAGCTTTAGTCTTGCTCAAGTAGAATCTTAGTTGTCTGTGTACGTCCAAGGAATGCAGAATCCACTCCCCCTTGTTCTGCGGATTTGGATAAAAAGTTGGCAGATGAATAGTTTGGTTAAGAGCCACACTGGAAACCACCTTAGGCATAAAGGAAGGATTGGTCCTGAGGGACACCCTGTCTGGGTAAAATATGATAAAAGGCTCCACAGCCATAAGGGCCTGTACCTCTGAAACCCTTCTTGCTGAAGTAATTGCCAGGAGCAAAGCTGTTTTCCATGATAAAAACTTTATATCTGCAGTAGTAGCTGGTTCAAATGGAGGCAGGGTGAGCTTTTCCAACACAAAATCGAGGTCCCATGCAGGAATTGGCGATCGTCTGGGAGGTCTTAAATTTTTGGCCCCTCTAAGATACTGTTTTAGCAAAGGGTGAATTAAGATCGGTGGCTCTGTGTTGTAATGAGCAGAGGTGGCAGATGCATGGATTTTTAGTGATGAAAAAGACAGGCCTTTCTCAAGCATCTCAGTCAAGTATTGTAAAAATCTGAGGAATATTTGGCTCTGCTGTGTCAGTTCCTTGTGCTTGCCTCCAAGCACAGAATCTCTTCCATTTATCAGCATAAATTTTCTAGTACTAGGCCTCCTGGCTTCCAAAAATGCATCCATCACAGATTTACTGAGAGGTGGTGTTTGAATAACTACGTGATCAGCCATGCTGCCAGGTTCAGTGTTTGGAGTTGACTGTGCAGGATCTGATTATTTTGCTGAGACAGTCTTCTTCTTCTTCTTCTTTCGGCTTTTCCCGGTTAGGGGTCGCCACAGCGGAATTCCGGTCCGCTAATGATTGGCAGTAGATTTTTACAGTGCCGAGGTGCCAGCTAAATGCCCAACCTTCAATGAAGGCACGCCCATTTTACGCATGTCTTTCGAACGCTGAGACAGTAAGTGAGGTATTTGAGGCAAGTACCAAGCTGGCAATTGAGACATATTCCTTAGGATTGGATACCAGTGTTGGTGGGGCTAGTCCGGAGCAACTAGTATAATTTTTTGTTTTTCTTGTCTGACCTTTAGTAGGACCTTAGGAAGAAGAGGCAGAGGAGGAAAGACGTAAATTGACAGGTTTTTCCGACTGAAGGATAGGGCATCCACTTTCCATGCTTGTCTGTGACAAGTCCTTGTGCAGAATTTGTCCAGTTGATAATTCTGAGGAGAGGCAAAAAGGTCTATGTCCGGGCTCCCCCATTTCTTTGTTATCATGCTGAAGACTTGTGGATCCAGTTTCCACTCGTGAGGGTCCATAAGGTTTCTGCTTAAGTCGTCTGCTAGAGTATTTTGCTTTCCTGGCAGGAACTGAGCTTGAAGATGTACTTGGTAAGTCAAGGCTGTGTTCCACAATACCATGGCTAGTCTGCAAAGGGCGTAGGAGTGTGTGCCCCCTGCTTGTTTATGTACCATATAACCGTGGTGTTGTTGGTCTTTATCAGTAGCTGTCCTGGATTAAGTAAGTCCTTGAAGGCTGTCAGGGCATTCTGAACTGCTAACATCTCTTTTTGGTTGATATGCAGATGCATTTGTTTTGGGGTCCATATGCCCTGAATGCATCTTCCCACCAGGTGGGCCCCCCATGCATAGTCCGATGAGTCTGTAGTTAAGGTTTGGCTGGCAGGGGGTAGAGTGAAGGACTGTCCCATGTTTTAATGACATGCCTCTGCCCACCAAAGAAACTCCTGTTGTAGGCAGGGGATGAGAGGAATCATTGTCTCCAGACTGTGACAATGTTGACTCCATAAACATTTTAGGTACCACTGTACTTTCCTCATATACAGTCTTGCATATGGAATCAGTAGAGTGCAGGATGCCATTAACCCCAATGCCTGCAGAATTTGTCTTGCAGATAACTGGGTTTTTGTTGCCATCTGTTTGAAGTAAACAGTCAGTTGCCTTTGTTTGTCTGGCGTGAGGAAAGCTATCTGGGCAGTTGTATTCAAGCTTGCACCCAGGAATGTTATCTTTTGAGAGGGTACCAGTTGTGATTTCTTTTTGTTTACTGTGTACCCCAGGCATCTTAGAAGCCTTTTCACAAACGCCAGATGCTGATGAATAATGTCCTTGTTCTCTGCTTGAATGAGAGAGTTGTCCAAGTAAGGTTAGATTTGTATACCTCTGTCTGCAAAATGCAATTACTGGTACCAGGCACTTTGTAAAGACCCTGGGGGCAGTAGATAAGCCAAAGGGCAGTGCAGAGAATTGGTAATGCATAAAGCCAGCCTTGAAACGGAGGTATCTTCTGCACGATTCCCTTATTGGGATATTCAGGTATGCCTCTTTTAAATCTAAAGTCACTAGCCAAGCATTCTTGCCCAGCATGGGCAGAAGCTGCTGCAAAGTTAGCATTTTGAATTTTGGAATGTCCAGGAATGTGTTCAAAATTGATAAATCCAGTATTGGGCGCCAGGCCTTGTCTTTTCTGGGTACCAAGAACAGTCTTGAGTAAAACTGTTGTCCTTTTTCCTGTTCTGGCACTGGCTGAATAGCCCCCATAATCCATGAGGGACGTAACTTGTTTCTGTACCTCTACCCATTGATTTTTTGGCAGTTCTGGCCAACCGTTTGGAATTGGCAGAATGTGGAAGTGGAATCTGTATCCCTGGGATACTATGTTTAATACCTACTTGTCCTGGGTTATTAACTGCCAATTTTGAGCATAGTGCTAATTTTCCCACTAAGGGTGCTGCCAAAATATAAGTGCTTGGTGATGGCAGAGGGAACTCATTGAGACTGTTTACTGTAGGGTTGCGCTTTATTTCCTCCAGATTTGGAGGTAGAGGCACCCCATTGCTTTGACCTGTAAGAATCCTGGAACTGGTATCTAGAACCTTTAGGGCACCTGGATTTGCCCCGTTGAGCTCTGCCGGACACAGGAAAGGAACAATTCTTTGTAGGCCAGTGTCTACGGAATCTTGGTGGCTGCATTTGTAAGAAGTCTTTTACAGTTTGCATAGACTTAGCTTTGTCTTCCATTTTCTTTAAAACCTCTTCTGCCTTAACACCAAACAGAGTATCATGCTGTAAAGGTGCATCCAGCAATTTAGCTTTAACATGATCAGGCAAATTTTGCTCTTTTAGCCAGGCATGCCTTCTAATCACAGATCCAGTAACTACGGTCCTGCAGGAGGCCTCTAAGGAATCAAAACCACATTGCAAAGTATGTTTTCCAACTTGTTCTGCTGCATGCAATAATTCCTGCAATTCTTTATTTTCTGCACATTCAGAAATCAACATCATTTTCTATTTCAGTAATCCCATAACATGCTGTTGATACTTCAGCATATGAAACTGGCAGTTTAAGGCCCTAATTGCCAAGGTTGCAGATGTATAAACCTTCTTTCCCCATCTATCCAGTGCCCTGGAATCTCTATCAGAGGGGGTAGGATTTTTTGCTGTTAAGGCCTTTGCACCTTTTGGACCCCGTGAAATAGTTTCAGGGTCAGCAGCAGGGTTTTTAAATAAAAATTTGCGTGAGTCAGGAACCCTGTAATATCTGTCCGGCTTGCTAGGAGCCAGAGATAAGGAGTCTGGAGTCAAGCTTGACTCCGAAAACACATCATCCACAATGTCTAAAACAGGAGGTATGGCTAAAGGCCTATGCTGAGGGAGAAGAAGGAAATCCCTAAGCCTCTTTTTTAGACTCTGAGAAATCTTGACTCTCTCAGTGAAAGTGCTCCCTCAAAGTATGCAAGGTTTCTCCAAAGGAATAATCTTCAGGAGGAGATGCAGATGGGATAGATTCCTCTGCATCAGAATCCTCATAGGATGGTATAGAAAATTCCTGATCAGTAGAGGAATCAGAAGAAACAGAAACCTGATCTGAAGATTCATAATCAGTGTCTTGCCTAGGCCTCTTATCAGGAAGGGGTTGGGAACTCCTGATCAAGGTAATTCGGTCTTCAGCCATTTTGATCTGCTTTTTGGGCATAGAGGCCTGAGCATGTGGCTCATGCGTCATTTTTTTTAGCTTTAGAAGATGCTTTTGTCTTTGATTTTGAAGCCGGCGGTTTTATGCAGAAATGCTGAGGCCTAAAGACACCCTCAGAAGCCGGTGCCTGCTCAGCGGCTCCGGACCCATCCGAAGGAGACCGCGGGTACAATACTTTGAGAATTTCGCAGCGTGCCGGAATCCACATGGGTATCGGTAGAGGCCTCCGACTCAAAAGTAGCGGGTATCAGGAGCTGCGAAAGTGCCTCACTGAGTACCGGTGAACTGGCGACTAGCTTAGGAGAAGCTTTGTCGTCGGTTTTGGACCTCAACTGTCCGTCTCTGTCCTTTTCTTTGCATTTTTTGTGAACTCTGGTAGTCGGATTGCTATCCGACGACATTTCAGGATAGTTAAATCTGTTTCCAAAATATTTTGAGGCAAAGATATACCAATGCTTAATAGTGCGTTGGTTAAATCTAGCACAAAACTGACAGCTAGACAGCTAGGCATGTTATGATCAGGGCCTGGGCAAGGAATACAGTACAAATGGAAATCCTTATGAGGTATTTGCTTCACACAAGTAATGTAATTATTAACTTTTACTGACATCGGTATGCAGCAAGAAAAAGCTTCCCCAATGGGGTACTTAGCTGTAGTGAAGACTTCGGTTCGGAAATTTGAAAATTTCAGGAGTCGGCCGACCGGCACTTGCGAACTGCTTCTGCTTCGGGCACCGCACAGCAAAAAAGACTAAAGAAAATGGCGTTGGCTGCCTGTTTTATACCCCTGACGACCTGATGTCATGGAAGAAGAGACAGCAACAGACGCAGGACCCAAGACTTTGGAATTCAGGCCGACTGAGGGCAACCTGCCAGCAGATTACCCAAATGTAATGACTGCAACAGTGAAACATGAAGAACATCTGGCCTGCATTATGGTTTGAAGATGCAACAAGGGCAGTGGTTCATTACACTGCTAAAAAAACTGAAAATGACTAGAAATTATGTCTGTGGTCAGTTCTGGGTCCATTAACTTCAGTATTCACTACTTCAGATATAGCAGAGATGGTGCAAAGCTGCTTCAATGACTTAAGTGGGTGGCACATAGTGGAGCAGTAGAAGGTATTAAAAAGTCTTAAGAAAGGGCTAAAAACTGTGCAGGAAAATGGCATTTAAGGTCGAGTGCAGACAAACGCAAAGTGCTGCAGCGTGTAAGGTCAAGTGCAAACACAAAGTGCTACAACATTTAAGGTAGAGTGCAGACAAATGCGAAGTGCTGCAACATTTTAAGGTCGAGTGCAGACAAACGCGTAGTACTACAGTATTTAAGGTCGAGTGCAGACAAACGTGAAGTGGTGCAGCACTTGAGCCACAGCTACCTTGGCGTGAAATACCAGATGAGGACGTAAACATGATGGCATTGGGAAAAGATACAAAATTAACAAACTTACTGTAAAATTACATGTCCAGGAATAAGGTCCTCCACTTCAACAGCAGGACTATATGGTCAGCTGTAACCGGACTGAGAGATTCCAGAAACAAATGGGAATTGATCTTGCTACCTCCCTATGTGAACTGTAAGGCCTACAATTACTAGTCCTCCAACAACAAAGAAAGGAAAAAATTACCTCCAACTAACAAAGAACTAAAACAAACCTCTACCTCTCACTGTGATCCATTAAAACTTTATTGTAAGGGAGCTTCAACTCCAATCCCCACTAATGTGCACCTTTCACACGCCCTGACACTAACACTCCTAGACACAGCAACGTCAAACTAAGTATTTATATTCTCAATTTTCTCTTCTTCAGTCTTGTTGTTCTGAGACTAGTCCTCAATTACATCAGGCCCGATTTAGATCATTCCCTTATAATAACTAATTTACATAGAGTTCTTGAAGCCACAAAGGAGAGAGAGACATCAGGCCATTGGACGGTACCCAGAGGAATGATACCAGTAGTGTGTGTTAGAGAGAGGGGAAGGATTAAGAATATTCATTACAAGCAGCCAGTGTCTTCGCTTTAAAAAGTAAATGTGACATAGCATAGGGCACACACAATCATATCAGACAGTTGTAAAAACATCTCTGAACAGGCATGATGGAAGAAGGAGGCAGCAAAGATGCAAACTGCAAAAAGCCAACTGCTCAATGGATCAGTGAAAATACTTCTTCACACAGTGTTACTGGTTCAAAGAACTGACTCCAAGAACAGGTGGGAGGCATGCAAGAAGGTGAGGGATAACTGGAGAAAGATTGAGGGTGAACTTACAGGGCAAGGTGAAGGCAGAATATTAAATATACTTACATTTCAGAACAGATAGGCTTGCTATTTCTTTATGCAATCAAGCAACTCTAACATAACATTGACATAATCAAGATGTGCTGCTGCAGGGAACCTTAACCACAGGCAGCAAAACCGTACAGAAAGTAGGAGAGAAGGAAAAGGCAAAAAAAGGCAGCATGGCACATTTAACCCTGAAAATGATGCCCACCCTCAACAAAGCTCAGAAACATTCTATCCAGCTCCCAAATACTAGTGCGCTAACAGGCATTTACTGTAGCTATTGATGCTACCCAAAAGCCCTGCAAAAGCAGTGGCAACACAGCTTAAAAAATGACCACCTGACTCACCTAACTGATGTGAAAGTCAGAATCACTCAAATTCAAAATCATGCTAGATGGTTAAGATGGAAAAATCCTTTTCCCACATTACCCCTTTTTGTAAGGAATGTTATGTCCACCTTGGAATACAGACTATATCAGAAGCTACTTAAACATCACATCAACTAATCTGTCAGAGGGCAGTCCGATAAATCCCAGAATATGTACATTTTTTTTAAAGAAACCCATCTTTATTTACATCCTTTTCTTCAACACTCATTTACATACAATCAAGTCCTACAATACTGTTGGTAAACATCAACGAAGAACATAATACACGACTGATATACCATCGTCTTGGCATTTACAAAGTTATGTCCAACACTTTTCACTTCTAACATCCCAGTAACCTGCAAGATACCTCTTTTGTAAAAATGTATAGAGCACTTTCACAATTGAGCACAGTATTCACTTTTTTTTTTAATTCCTGTATGTTATACAAATTATTCTGCAATGACATAATATAATGCCATTTACTTTATAATCACGTATATTGTTTTTTAATGGCAAAAGCCCCCCCCCCCCCAATAATGCTGCAATGTGTGTGTGTGTGTGTGTGTGTGTGTGTGTGTGTGTGTGTGTGTGTGTGTGTGTGTTATTACTCTTGTCATTCAGAATTGCTTACTAGGATCATTCTTTTTGAAACATTCAATCCAGGCAGAGTCTGCAGATGGCAATTTTTGATCAATGCTCTACTACGGTAAACAAAAAATAAACAAAACTATTAAGCAGTCATCAAAAAATACAACTCCATTTAAGGCTTCCCAATCTGAACTCATCTCATCAAGCATACACAGTGCAATTAGATGAATTCTTACATTGTAATAATAAAATAAATCACATAACCAATGACTGCATTCCATGATTTTCCATTTAAACTTCCCCCACCTAGTACATATCAAATACAGCAGATTATTGTTATTTCCATTAAAACGCACTACTCCAATACAACTGGAAAAGGTCAGCATCAGTTTTTCCACCTTTATCATTTTAGTAACTTGCTACCTTTCTTATATATACCTCAGTGGTACTGATGCTCAGCATTACTACCTTTCCTTGCTTTTACTTGTTTACAGCCTTTTCCTACCCTAAACACTGACCAGCAGGCAACCTCACCGTATGGTATCATTGTCTCTTATTACCTCCATTAACTTCAGCCAGACATAACAACCAATTTATAGCATCTTGCTAGATGCAATTCATATCTACATGTCTTGTATGCACATTTTGTCTAATGAATTTAACTCTAATCAAAGCATGATTAGCATTTCCACTTAAACACTTGCTATCTAACACACAGGCATAGTGATGCCTTCTAATAATGCCAGGTGACCATTCTGATTCCAAGATTGTCTCCCTAACATTTATTTGCATCAGCATCATAATGACATTCCATGATTTATATAAAAAGAAGTTACGTTCTTACCATAATGTTCCATCTGTGTTGTTGATCTTCATTCATACTTGACTGATGGGTTCGGTTCCAACCTCTCGGAACGGACTCAGCCATTATACATAGCTTGCACCAGCCAAAAACTGTTGAGCTAAGGCTCTACCCACAATGCCTCGCTCCCCATTACCTCATTTAAAAGAAATACAGAAGCCCTCAATAAGGTAAAACCCTACAACATCCCAGGACTAGGTCCGGACATCCAGGAGTCTTTTGGAGGGGGCAGGACGTTGGGATGTCAAGAATGAATGAAGCTCAGCAACACAGATGGAACGTTATGGTAAGAGCACAACTTTTTATCTGATGTTGTCAATCTTCATTCATTCTTGACTGATGGGACAGATTCCCTAGCTACTTTGGATCCTGAGAGGCCCTAAGGAAGGATATTCCTGAGCACCATAGAGCCAAATGATGCTCTTCCCCTGGAGACCATGTCCAATCTGTAATGAGTGATACAGGTATGAGGAGTAGCCCAAGTTGCAGCTGCACATATTCTTCCATAGAAGCTCTGGAATGGAAGACAGCTGAAGTGGAAACAGATCTTGTAGAAACAGCAGACGACAATGTGAGTTTGTTTTGGTCGTCTATACAGGTAATACACTCTTAGCCATTTTGATAGCGTAGCCTTTGATACAGACTTTCCCAATCTGGGTCCTGAAAATGATAGAAATAGTTGATTTTCTAAAAGATTTTGTTCTACCCAAGTAAAAACATAACTGTCTGTGGACATCCAACAAGTGTAGAAAACACTTTCCTTTGTTAGTAAATTTTCGGAAGAAAAAGTACAGTTTTGTACCTACCATAAATGTAGATGTTCGAAGATCCACATTGCTGCAGTCCTTACACTTGGGTAGTCCGCTGTCCTCGGTCGGCCCGAATATCAAAGTATAAGGCTGACGTCGGTCAAGGTGCATTTGACTGACATCAGGACGTCAGGGTACAAATGCGCATGACCGACGTCATATCCTCAGTCTTTTCCTGCCCCAGATGTCAGAAGACCCTAAAAATAAAGGTCAAAACCAAAAGACAGCAAACAAACAAACAACCATGCTAGCACTAAAAATATGTACAATATATACAATATACACCCTATTGACAACCCAACCCACACAACCGCCTCTAACTACAGAGGGGAAGGAGGGAGGTATTGACTGCAGCAATGTGGATCTTCGAACATCTACATTTATGGTAGGTACAAAACTGTACTATGTTCTTCATCTCACATTGCTGCAGTCCTTACACTTGGGTAGAATCCCAAAGCAGAGGTAAGGGAGGATGGCCAAACTATAAGGAAGCAGGAGCTGCCAGAATGCCCTGCAAAACAGCAGTGGCAAAACCAGCCCTGGATTTAGAGTAAAGTGGTAGGTGATAATGCCTAGAGAAAGTATGCACTGAACTCCAAGTAGCTGCCTCCAAAATATCCTTAGTTGCCACCCCCTCAAAAAGCTGTCAAGTGGCAGTAGCCCTAGTGGAATGAGGCCTAATCCCAGCTGGAATCTCCTTGCCATGATGGGAATAACAGAAAGCAATGCAAAACCCAATCCACTTAGAAATAGTTTGTTTTGACACAGGCTTGCCCTGAGAACTCAAAGCAAAAGAAACAAATAACTGCTGAGACTGCCTGAACCCTTTAGTTCTGTCCAAATAATATCGCAACTGCCTGTGTACATCTAAAGTGTGCAAAATCTTTTCCCCTTTATTTTGGGGATTTGCATAAAAAGTAGGCAAATGAATAGTTTGGTTTAAAGCCACACTAGAAACCACTTTAGGCATAAAGGAAGGATTAGTACGAAGATACCCTATCCTTATGGAAAATTAAGAAAGGCTCAACGCCATAAGGGCCTGCAACTCAGAAACCCTTCTTGCAGAGGTAATAGCCAACAAAAAGCAGTCTTCCATGATAAAACTTTAATTCAGTAGTGGCTGCAGGCTCAAAAGGTTGTAGAGTGAGTTTCTCCAACACAAAATTGAGATCCCAAGCAGGAGTAGGAGCTCTACGTGGGGGTCTTATATTCTTTGCCCTCTAAGAAATTGCTTGAACAAAGGATGAGAAAACAATGGTGGGTCACAATCATAGTGAGCAAATTGCTGCAGCATGAACCTTAATAGAAGAGAAGGACAAACCTTTGTCCAGTAACTCAGTAAGATATTGAAGAGCCACACTTAAATTAGGCTCAGAAACATCAAAATCTTTGCTGCACTCCAAAATAAAAATCTCTTCCATTTATCTGCGTACACTTTCCTTGTACTAGGCCTTCTAGCTTCCAAAATAACATTCAAAACTTGCTGTGGAAGTGAAGGCCCACTATGGTTCAAAACAGAATATGCCAGGCTGTTAGGTGCAGAGAGTGAAGCTTGACATTGAGCAAATGACTGTCCTCCTGAGACAACAGGTGTGGAATCGAAGGCAAAGGCCATGGAGGCTTCCGTACCAGGCTTCTCAATAATGGGTACCAATGCTGTCGAGGCCAATCTGGAGCTATCAAAATCATCCTTGGCTTGTCTTGTCTGGCCTTCAGTAGTACCTTTGGGAGGAGAGGCAGAGGCGGAAAGGCATACACATGAAGATTGCTCCAATTGAAAGAAAGAGCATCCACTTTCCAAGCTGTGGGATGAAACCTTTTGTGCAAAACTTTGGCAGCTGGTGGTTTAGTGGAGAAGCGAACAGATCTATGTCTGGAGTTCCCCATGACACTGTCAATTTCTGAAATACAAGAGGATCCAATTTCCACTGTGGGGATCCACAATTTGTCTGCTCAACACATCTGCTAAGGAGTTCTGTGCTCGGCAGAAACCTTGCCTGAAGATTTAGCTGTAAACTGAGAGCAGTCTCCCACAAAATCATTGCTTGCCTGCATAGAGGATAAGAATGTGTTCCGCCTTGCTTGTTGATGTACCACATGACAGTTGTGTTGTCTGTTAGAATCAACACCTGCCCTGGAAGAAGTAAATCCTTGAAAGCTATTAATGCAAACTGGACTGCTAACATCTCTTTCAAGTTGATATGTAGATGTTGTAGTCTGGCAGGCCACTTGTCTTGTATCCACTTTCCATTCAGATGAGCTCCCCAAGCTTTGTCTGAGGCATCTGTCGTTAGAATGTGACTCGCCTCTGGCCGGGTCACAGAGAGTCCCTTGTTTAGGTGACATTCCTGAGCCCACCACAACAATTCCTTTTGAATGCAAGGTATTATTTGAATGACAGTGTCCAAATCCTGGCAGTGCTGTGTCCATACATTTTTGAGATACCATTGTAGCTTCCTCATATGCAGTTTGGCATTGGGAAGCACCAGAATACAAGATGCCATGAACCCCAAGGCTTGAAGGACTGTCCTTGCAGTCAGCCTGGACTGATGAGACAACTGATGAAAGTAAAGGAAAGATTCTTTTGTTTGTCCGGGGTCAAAAGGCCATCTGGGATGCTGTATTCAGTCTCACACCCAGAAAGCACATGTCCTGAGAGGGTACTAGACTGGACTTTATTTCGCTCACAGAATACCCCAGGCATCTTAGCACTGCTATCACATAATCCAAATGATGAAGAAGCTCGTCCCTTCCTTGAGCCAGAATCAGGCAATCGTCCAAATAAGGATAGATCTGTATTCCTTTTAACCTGAGGAAAGCTATCACTGGAGCCAGAACTTTCGTGAACACTCTGGGCAGTAGATAAGCCAAAGGGCAATGCAGAGAACTGATAATGAGAAGTCCCAGCTCGAAACGCAGATACTTCCTGCAACTCAGTCTGATAGGAACATGAAGATAAGCCTCCTTGAGATCCAAAGTTACCATCCAATGATCTTTGCCCAGCAGAGGTAAAAGCTGCTGTAACGTCAACATTTTGAACTTGGGAATGTCCAGATAAGTGTTGAGGATAGATAAGTCCAAAATTGGTCTCCACGTGTTCCCTTTCTTTGGTACTAGGAACAGGCGAGAATAAAATCCTAGGCCCACTTCTGGCATAGGGACCGGCTGAATGGCCCCTATTTGGAGTAACAGAGAAATTTGCTTGTGAGCCTCTATTCTTTGTTGAGGAGGAACGTCTGGCATGCCTTTGAAAGGAGGCAAGGTATGGAAATAAAACCTGTAACCGTGGTGTATGATATCCAATACCCATCTGTCTTGGGTAATTAAACTCCAATTTTCTTTGAAAAGTGCCAACCTTCCTCCCAAAGGTGCTGCCAGACGAGAAGGCTCTGGCAGCTGAAAAGGTAGGTCATTGGGTCTGTTTACGAAAGGACTGACCCCTGCCCTCACCTGAAGACTGTGCAGGAGAAAGTACAGTTTTGTACCTACCACAAATGTACATGTCCGAACTGGATAGCATCTGCAGTCATAACAACTGGGTTGTCCTGTCGTCAGGCAGCCCTTCAGTCGGCCGGATTCCAAAGTCCGGGTCCGGCTTCGGCTGATGTCGCACTTCACCCGACGTCATCTCTGTTGGTCTTCGGGTATAAAGGCATCAGCCGACGCCATTTTCCTCAGTGTTTCTTGCCCCAGATGCCAATTGCCCTCTTGGAAGGCTAAAATTTGGATGAAAGCCAATGTTTCCAAAAAGGTAGAAGACAAACACAAAAAATAAGTATGTATGTACATATATACAAACAAATACACCATAAGAGACTCCCCCCCCCACCAGCTAGCTATTAGGAGGGTAAACACCCTAGGAGTACCACAGAGGGGAAGGAGGGGTAATCCTGACTGCAGATGCTATCCAGTTCGGACATCTACATTTATGGTAGGTACAAAACTGTACTATGTCCTTCATGGATGCATCTGCAGTCATAACAACTGGGTAGAATACCATAGCCAACTAGGGAGGAGGAAAAACTAGATTATGGTGTGGTTAGGATCCCTTGCAGTACAGCAGTGGCAAACCCTGCTCGGGATCTAGAATAGAGAGGTAAATTATAATGCTTGGCAAATGTATGCACGGAGGTCCAAGTAGCCGCCTCAATAATGTCTTTGGTTGCCACTCCTCGTAAGAAGGCTGTGGTAGTGGCTGTTGCCCTTGTAGAATGAGGCCTTATGTTCTGTGGAATTGGTTTTCCATGGAAGGAGTAACAGAATAGTATGCAATTTCCTATCCATTTGGAGATTGTCTGTTTGGAAATAGCTTTTCCTTCTCTTCCTGTTGCATAGGCTACAAAAGCTGGTCAGTTTTTCTGCTACTTTTTGTTCTGTCCAGGTAGTAGCGTAGCTGTCTATGTACATCCAAGGTGTGTAGTATTCTTTCCCTCTGTTTTGTGGGTTGGGAAAGAAGGCAGGTAGGTGGATTGCCTGGTTTAAGGACACTCTGGATACCACCTTAGGCATAAATGTAGGATTAGTCCTCATGGACACTCTATCTTGGTGGAAGATTAGGAAGGGCTGTACTGCCATTAGGGCCTGAAGTTCAGAAACCCTCCTTGCTGAGGTTATTGCCAGAAGGAAAGCAGTTTTCCACGATAGATGTTGTAGGTCTGCTGTTGCTGCTGGTTCAAAAGGTGAGTGTCAACTTTTCTAGCACAAAGTTCAAATCCCAAGCTGGCAATGGTGGTTTCCTTGGAGGTTTTACATTCTTGATTCCTCTGAGGAACTGCCTGAGTAAAGGATGTGAAAAGACAGGTGGATCAAAACTGTATTCTGCTGATATAGCTGATGCATGTATCTTGATGGAGGAATAGGACAGGCCTGTATGTAGAAGCTCTGCCAAGTACTCCAGAATGTTAGCCATATCTATATTTGACACATCTTTTCCTCTTTCAGTACTCCAAATGACAAACCTTTTCCATTTTCCTGCATAATTCCTTCTTGTTGAAGGTCTGCGGCTTCTAGGATAATGTCTTTAACCCTTTGCGAAAGTTCTGGATTAGTTGCTGCTATGTGATGTTCCATGCAGGCAGTTGCAACGCTTTTAGGTTCGGATGCATGATGCTGTAGTTGTTCTGAGTTAACATCAAAGGCATCAGCAGTATTGACCACAAGTTGTTCCGAGACATGCTTCTCAGCAATGGGTACCAGTGTTGTCTTGGCCAGTTTGGAGCTATCAGGGTTATCCTTGGACGTTCCTCCTTGATTTTTAGTAATACCTTGTGTATCAAGGGAAGAGGAGGGAATGCATATGCTGTTAGGCCTTTCCAGCTGAAGGAGAGCGAATCCACTTTCCATGCCAGTGGGTGGAATGCCCTTGTGCAGAATTTTTTGAGCTGGTGATTGAGAGGGGAAGCGAATAGATCTATCTGAGGCATTCCCCATTTCTTTGAGATGGTCTTGAAGATGTCCGGATGTAGCATCCATTCGTGGGCATCCGATGTGGTTCTGCTTAACATGTCTGCTAGAGTATTCTCCTTTCCTGGTACAAACATTGCCTGTAACTGGATGTTGTAGCTGAGTGCCAGGTTCCAAAGCTCCAAAGTCATTCTGCATAGGGGGTATGAATGAGTGCCTCCCTGTTTGTTGATGTACCACATGACTGTGGTGTTGTCTGTCCTTATCATCAAATGGCCTTCTTTGAGAAATGGTCTGAAGTTTTGGATTGCCAGTTTTACTGCCAGCATCTCTTTTAGGTTGATGTGCAGGTGAAGTTGATCCTGGGTCCACAAACCTTGCACGCATTTGTCCAACATGTGAGCCCCCCATCCTAGGTCTGAGGCGTCTGTTGTGATGGTCTGATTTGCTTGACAGCTGCGAAAGGGTAGTCCCGGTTTGACTGGCATGCTTGAGCCCACCATAGGAACTCCTGTTTTAAGCATGGAATTAGTGGAATTTCTGCTTCTAGGCTGTGACTGTGTTGTGACCATAAATTCTTTAGATACCACTGCAGTTTTCTCATATGTAGTCTGGCATGTGGGACCAAGATTATGCATGATGCCATGAAGCCCAAGGCCTGCAGTACTTTTCTTGCTGTTAACTTGTTCTGTTTTGTTAGAGCCAAGAAGTAAAGAGGGAGTTCTTTTTGTTTTTCTGCAGTTAGGAATGCCATTTGTCTTACTGTGTCCAATTCTGCGCCCAAGAATGTCCTTGTTTGGGATGGTATCAGCCTTGACTTTTGTAAATTGACTGTGTATCCCAGTGCTTGTAGCAAGTAAATGACCCTTTGTAAATCTGTTGTCAGCTTGCTCTTGTTGTCCCCTTGTAGCAGGCAGTCGTCCAGGTATGGGTAAATTTGGATTCCCTGTAGTCTGCAGTGGGCGATTACTGATGCCAGGCATTTTGTGAATACTCTGGGCGCAGTAGATAAGCCAAAGGGTAATGCTGAGAATTGATAATGCTCTGATCCTGCAAGAAATCTGAGGTATCTTCTGCATATTGGTCGAATGGGGACGTGCAGGTATGCCTCCTTGAGATCTAGAGTCACCAGCCAACACTCCTTGCCCAGCATGGGAAGAAGTTGCTGTAGGGTCAGCATTTTGAATTTTGGGACAATGATGTATGTATTTAAGGTGGACAGGTCGAGAATAGGTCTCCAACTTTTTTCCTTTCTTGGAACTAGGAATAGTCTGGAGTAGAATCCTTTTCCTTGTTCTGTAATTGGCACTCTTTCCACAGCTCTCATCTTTGCTAATTGCATTATCTGTTGTAGAGCTTCTGTTTTTGATTTGGAGGTAGGTTTGGTATTCCTCTTTTGACTGGTAAAGTGTGGAAGTGGAACCGTAGCCTTGATCTATGGTTTGCAAAATCCACATGTCTTTTGTGATGTAGTGCCAGTTTTTCAAAATAAGGTTAATTTGCCGCCTAATGGAGCTGCTATTTGTTCCCTGGTAGGCGGATTTAGAGTTAAGTCACTGTGATTGTGTTGTTGTAGTGGCAGTGGTTGTGTCTGTGCCTCTGTTATTACCTTGCCACTGTCGTCCTCTATAGGCACCTCCTCTGGATTGGTTTCTGCCTCTGGGACGTCTATTCCTGCCCCTTTGGGATCTTGTGGAGTCAGGAAAGGACCAATTTTTGGCAGGCCAGTTCCTGCTAAACCTTGGTGGCTGAACCTGCAAGAAATCTTTAACTGTTTGAACAGATTTTGCCTTTTCTTCCATTTTCTTCATTACCTGCTGGGCAGGGGTACCAAACAAACTGGTCTTATCCATAGGAGCATCTAATAACTTAGCTTTAACATGATCCGGTAAGACTTGTTCTTTTAGCCATGCATGTCTTCTTATCACTGTGCCAGTCATGGCTGACCTAAATGAAGCCTCCAGTGCATCATAGCCACATTTTAAGGAATGGTTACTAACCTGTTGTATGTTATTTACCATTTCTAATACATATTTCTTATCGACAGAGTCATCAGAGGATAGCTTTTTAGTTAACTGATCAAGCATAAACTCTTGGTATTGTATCATGTGAAACTGACAGTTTAAAGCTCTAGCTGAGAGAGTAGTTGAGGTGTAGACTTTTTTGCCCCATCTGTCTAAAGACCTGGCTTCCCTTTCAGAAGGAATAGGGTTTTGCTGTGGCCGAGGCTACTGCCTTAGGACCCTGGGATATAGTTTCGGGTCTGCAAGAGGGGCCTTGTAAAGGTGATGATGAGTGTCTGGTACCCTGTAGAATCTATCTGGTTTGGCAGGGGCTGGAGGTAAAGAGTCTGGTGCAGAGCAGACATCATTAAAGGCATCGTCCACCACAGAAAGGACAGGAGGTATAGCTAAGGGCCTGTGCTGTGGAAGATGCAGAAAAGTCCTAAGCCTTTTCTGGAATCTGAGAAATCCTGCTGCTGCCATTGGAATTGCTCTCGCATGGCATGTAAGGTTTCCCCAAAGGAGAATTCTTCTGGTGGGGAAGCAGCTGGAATGGATTCTTCAGCATCTGAGTCTTCATAATTGGAGAAAGGAGCCTCTGGCTGGTCTGTTATGTCTGAGTCATCGGCTGAATCATCAGTGGACACAGGCTCGGGGCTCTGCCCTAGGTCTCTTCTCTGGGGGCTGAGAGGCCCTGTCTGGGTGGGATTGAGATCCCTAATCAATCATATTCCATCTTCGGCCAGAGGAAGCATTTGTGAGCTAGATGCGGGCTTGGTTGTAGGGGTTTGACAGGCACTGCTTTAGTAGATTTGGCTGCTTTAGCCCTGGCAAAGGCCTTAATGGACATGGCTGCTGGGGCCTAGCAGCACCACGTGCGGGGGTAGTGACATCCAATGGAATGGTGTCTGATAAGGCAGTAGCAACCACCGTAGTGGATAAAATTTCTGAGGCCGATTCAAGTGAAGTAGCAGGAGCCTCAGTGGTAGTCATAGATTCAGCTGTACTTTGATCAGTTTTCTCGGTTTCGCCGAAACCGAGACACTCATGTTTGCTTAACCATGGTTTCGGCCGAAACCGTGGGCGCAGTGTCGGTCTTTTCTACGCTTTTAGTGATTTGGGAAGTCGGAGGATCCGGCGGCATAATATACGCAAAATCTGAGCGAAAAACTGTTCAGCAAACTCCGACCGACGCCTAAGCGCATCGGTTGAAAGAAGCACAGGCCGAACAGGCTGCTACGTGGGCTGGGCCTAAACAAGGCAAACAGTAAGAGTGGAAATCTTTATGAGGTATTTGTTTCCCACAAGTTAAACAATTATTTACTTTTTCTGACATCGGCTGAGGCAAGAAAGAGTCCCCAACGGGTACTTAGCTTTAGAAGTCTTCAAGTAGTATTCGTAGTAGTAATCTCTGGATCCGACCGACCGGCACTTGCGAACAGCTTCTGCTTGGCCACGCGCAAGAAAGACTGAGGAAAATGGCGTTGGCTGGTGCCTTTATACCAAGACCAACAGAGATGACGCCGGGTGAAGTGCGACATCAGCGAGCCGGACCCGGACTTTGGAATCCGGCCGACTGAAGGGCTGCCTGACGACAGGACAACCCAGTTGTTATGACTGCAGATGCATCCATGAAGGACATCTCCTGTTCTAGGCCTGAAAGAGCCCTGAGCTCTGCCCCTACCACGTCTAGATCTACCCCTAGACTGGGAATCATAAGAAGGATACGCCCACCCCTTAGTAGGCCAATTTCTACTAAACTTTGGAGGCTGAACCTGCAAAAAATCTTTAACAGTCTGCATAGACTTAGCCTTGTCTTCCATTTTCTTTAAAACTGCCTCAACAGGAGAACCAAACAACACATCCGATTGTAAAGGAGCATCTAAAATCCTTGTTTTAACATGGTCAGATAAATTCTGATCCTTCAGCCAGGCGTGCCTCCGAAGAACTGACCCAGTGGCAGCCACCCTAGACGAGGCCTGTACAGCATCAAAACCACATTGCAAAGAATGCTTACCCACCTGTTCAGAAACATGTACTAAATCTTGTAACTCTTTACAATCAATACCTTCCGCCAGAGCATCAACCTTAGACTTCAATTGTGAAAGGAGATAGTTTTGGTATTTCAACATGTGGAACTGGCAATTCAAAGCCCTCATAGCTAGAGTGGAAGAAGTATAAACTTTCTTTCCCCATCTATCCAAAGCCCTGGCCTCTTTATCTGTAGGAACCGGATTCTTGACAACAGAAGCCTTAACACCTTTAGGCCCCTGACTAACAGTTTCTGGGTCTGCCCTAGGACTCTTAAAAGATACTTATGAGCTTCAGGCACCCTGTAATACCTATCCGGTTTAACAGGAGCAGGAGGCAAAGAATCAGGATTAAGAGAAGCCTCTGTAAAAACATCTTCCACCACATCCAAAACAGGAGGTATAGCCAAGGGCCTATGCTGGGGTAAAAACAAAAATTCCCTAAGCCTTTTCCTGGAATCAGAGAAGTCCTGACCTTCCCACTTAAAATGCTCCCTCATGGAATGCAGAGTTTCTGAAAAAGAAAAATCCTCAGGAGGAGAAGCAGAAGGAGTAGAATCATCCACATCAGAATCAGAATAAGGAGAATACTCCTGCAAGTCTTCAGCCGAAGACTCTGAAACATCCGAAGCCTGCTCAAAACTCCCTAGCTCAGGCTCCACCCTAGGTCTCTTATCAGGAGGGGGCAAAGAACCCCTAATCAAAGTAATCAAATCTTCTGCCATTTTAAGCATATGCTTCTTGGGCACAGTTCCTGAAGAACCAGGGGTGACACCAACTGAAGCTAAACCTGGCCTGCCTCTGGGAGAAGCCTTGGGAACAGAAGGAGAGGGCCTAACCACCCTAGGAAGGGAGGGGAGTATAGTAACCTGAGAAGCCCCTTCAGCCTGACCTGCCTTCTGAGAGGCCACATCCTGCAACAACAAAGTCTCTCCCTGGGAACCCAAAGAAACCTCCGGTGTAACCACCGGCTCCACCGACACCTCTAAAGAACCGGCGTCCGGTCCGGACGGTTCTTCTAGCCTAGGCTTAACTGCTTTGTCCTTGCGCTTCTTCGAAGAAGCGGGCGTCGGAGCATCCGACGGCATTTTATAATTGCACCGCTTCCCGAAGACTAACCTGGCACAATCCAACCTTCTCTTTATAGTGCGCTTATTGAATCTAGCACAAGAGCGACACCCAACAACGTCGTGCTCAGGCCCTAAACAAGGAATACACAAAGTATGATAGTCTCTATGCGGTATCTGTTTCCCACAAGAAATACAATTATTCACTTTTTCTGACATCCAGTAAACCACTGAGGCAAGTAAAAACTAAAATATTCCCCAACGGGGTACTTAGCCAACTTTGACTCGGTCTGAAACTCCGAAATCGAAAAATTTCAGAACGCCAACCGGCACTTGCAATGCTGCTTCTGCATCGGACCATGCGGCAAAAAAGACTGAGGATATGACGTCGGTCATGCGCATTTGTACCCTGACGTCCTGATGTCAGTCAAATGCGCCTTGACCGACGCCAGCCTTATACTTTGATATTCGGGCCGACCGAGGACAGCGGACTACCCAAGTGTAAGGACTGCAGCAATGTGAGATGAAGAACATCCAGTATAGTTGACAGACTCTGATACCACTTTGGGAAGGAAGGTGGGATTGGTTCTGAGTGATGCTCTTTTTTTGTGAAAAATGATGTATGGATATTTCACACACAAAGCCTACAATTCTGAAATTCTTCTAGCAGACGTGATAGCTACGAGGAAGAGAGTGTTCCAAGACAGGAACTTGAGGTCACAAGTGGCTGAGGGCTCAAAAGACCGTCTAACTACACATTGTAAGACAAAGGTCAAATCCCATGGTGCTACAGGATCCTTGAAAGGGGGTTTTAAGTGCAGAGCACCTTAAGAAAAAATTTGCATAGACGAGACGTCAAGGAATAGTCATCTAAACGGTTAGAAAAATTTGAAATGGCAGCCACGTGAACCCTAGTTGTAGATGTAAAAGCTCCCATTTCAAACAGGGCTGCTAGATATTCCAGTACCTTGTCAACTGATGCCGAGAAAGGGTCTATGTGATTTGTAGTAGCCCAAAATGAAAATCTTTTCCATTTGCTAAGATAAAGCTTTCGGGTGGATGGTTTATGGGATGTCAGAAGTATCCTTTGCACTGGAGAAGACAAGTTATTCTGCCTGCCAATTACTGGAATTGGAGAAAGGAAAAAGCTGTCAGCTTGAGATTTTGAAGACTGGTATGCACCAGACTGAGTGTGAGACAGTAGATCCGGAGCTGGGTCTAGAGTCCACAGGCAGAGGACCAGATTAGCCAAATGAGCTAAACTGATGGCGCCAATATGGTGCAATGAGAATCACTGTGCTTCTCAACTGTTGTGCTTTCCTCACAAACTGGGGGATCAGTGGAATTGGGGGAAAGGCATACATAAGTCCTGGGGGCCAATCAAGAAGTGCATCTCTCAATGACTCTTGGCAATGGGGGGATCAGGGCAAAGTAGCTGCTGCATTTGTGGTTTATGGAAGAAGTGAACAGGTTGCAGCAAGGCTGACCCCAAAGACAAAAGATCTTTGCTGCTACGCTGGGATTGGAGACGCAATTCATGAGGCAGGAGGATACATCTGCTCAGTTTGCCCGCAATCACGTTGGAGTTCCCTGGGATATGCGTTGCTATCAGAAAGTGGATGGAAACGATTGCCCATTGCCAAATCCTTAGAGCTTCCTGACAGAGAGGGTAAGACCTGGTTCCCCACTGTCTGTTGGTGTACCAGACTATGGACATGTCTGATTGGATTGCAATTGTCCCTGAAGGAAGGACAGCCTGAAATGCTTGCAATGCTATAAGCATCGCCATGAATTCTAGGATGCTGATGTGCAAATTGGCCTCTTGCAGGGACCAAGTGCCTTGAACAGTCTGACCCAGAAATTGCCCCCCCCCCCCCAATCTGGGAAGCATCCGTGGTCATTACGGCCTTGGGCTGCAAGGGGGAACGACCGCATAGATTGGCTTCATCCACCAAGATAAATTCTTCTTGCAGCGATTTGTTATCAAGACTGGATGGGACATGGGATGCATTAGGACTGACCACTGTGATGCCAAGAGCCATTGAAGCAGCTTCATGTGATACCTTGCTAAGGGAACTAATGTTACTGTTGCTGCCATGGATCCCACAGCTTGTAGTACCAGACAAGCAGGAACTCTGTTTTGGGAAATGATTCCCTGAAGTTGCGTTCTGAGTTTCAGCAGTCTGTGTAGAGGAAGGGAGGCTACACAGGATACTGTACTTAACCTTCCTCCAATGAACTTGAGATCCTGTGAGGGTGTCAACTGAGATTTTTCTTTCTTGATTGAAATGCCTAGTGTGTCGGCAAAATGTACAGCAAAGTCTATGGCGTAAAGCAGTAGATCCCTGGAGGTGGTGATGAGAAGCCAGCCTAGATATGAAACATGCGGAATCCTTGTAGCCTCAGATTAGTTGCTATGACTGCCATACATTAGGTGAACACCCCAGGGGCAGCAGTAAGACTAAAGGGCAGTGCCTGAAACTGATAACGCCTGGCTCCTAGCCGGAAGCGAAGATAGCTTCTGGAGCATTTGTTAATTTTTATATGGTAATATGCGTCCTGAAGGTTAATAGGGCACATCCAATCATCCTTCTCTAGAAAGGGAAGGATTGGCTGAACCGTGACCATTTGGAACTATTTCTGTTGTACACATTTGTTCAACAGGTCGAGATCACAGATTGGTCGCCAGTTTCCTGTCTTCCTTGGCACTAAAAAGAATCTAGAGTACAATCCGGATCCTATTTGGTCTGGTGGGACTACTTGGATGACTTTTTTGAAGCAGCTTTTGAATCTCTAGTGCTGCTACATCCCTCTGACTGGGTTGAGCATTGAGGATTCGTTTTTGTGACTTTGGGCAAAGACTGAAGAAAATACGGTAACCTCTGGTAATTATTTTCTGCAAACCGGTATCTGAGGTTATTGCAAGCCAGGCTGAATGGTGCAGAGAGAGCCTTCCCCCGACTGCTCCCAGAGGTAAGCAAACAGGCCTACGTTCAGGAGCACTGATAGGGTTGCCCAGGAAAAGAATCTCTGGAACCCTTGTTACGCACCCCCTCTGCCACGGGAGGGGCATCTTCCAGAAGAATCCCCCCCCTCTGTCCTGGGAGGAATGGTCACCATATATGTCCCAAAAAGGGCCTTTGGTTTTCTTGAACCACATTTTTTCACTCCTCTGATTCCTGCAGTAAAGTCGTTGAGGAGCGGAAAAATGAACGCCCACAGCAGAAAGGGTCTTTCTGTCTTTTTCACACCTAGTGTGTCTGACTTTTGGGCCGAATAAGGAAGTAGAATCAACAGGAGTGTTGATAAAGGAGGACTTAAAGGGTTCTGTGAAATCACACATGTGCATCCAGGCAGGACACCTAATAGCAATGCATGTACCCGCTGCCCTAGACGTCCCTTCGGCTGTATGAGCAATAAGCCGCACAGACAAATTTGAGATAGACACCAGGGTGGCAAGCTGAGAGTCTACTTTATCTCGAACCCGTAAGATACTGCTCCTCCAAGGGTATCTGAAAACTCAGTTATCAGATCCCTTTGGAGTCTGGTAAAATGTGCCAAAAAGTTCAAGGACCGAACAGCGAAGGTCGATGAAGTAAAGACCTGCTTCACAAATCTATCCGTCATCAGAGACTCTCAGTTAGGAGGATAGATACTTGAAATCTCTTCAAAGAGTTTGTTTTTGGTGGCCGCTGCCACCACCATGGCATCCACTGCTAGACCCTTAGACCAATGGAGCTGATCCTCCAGGGCTGAAATAATTGTATCCAGTCTCCAAGGAACAGACTCTATGGAATCAGGAGGCATTAACAACAAAGAACACAGCGTAAAACCAAAAAACACAGGCCAGGCTTCCATGTAGTAACTGTCAGGATGCCTCCAAGAACACAAACATTTCTTGCTTGCTGACAAGTTAAGGACCGTGGAACAAGTGCATGGGTGCATAGACAATAACACACTACAGTAAAAAGTGACACAGCTATCGGTGTGGAAGCAGTTTCACTCTCATAACATGTCCTTAGTAATACCACATTACCCAATCTCTTAATGCAAGAAATCTGGATAATGGCCCATATACAGGGACACATGTTAAATATTGCTGGTATTAATGTAGAAAGGTGATAGAATAACACGAGGTGTGTCTGCATGCATATTCTGAAGAATATGAATTCTAAAACTCAAGTGAATGCCATTATGTAGCTACTGCAATACACAGTGACATGTCAGAAAACTTCAGATTGTATAAGGAACACGCTAACACTAAACAGATGCCAGGAAACATGTCAGAACTGTAGCAAGCCTAGAAGAACAGTATGTGAATTGACAGGCTGAAGGCTGCTGCCAATCATGCTGGGCATATAAACACCTGCGTGCATAAACATGAAACATACAGGTCACTGAGACACTTGACAGGATGGACATACCGTCAGATAGCAAGAGCAAACAGGGCAGAACACCCATGAGACGGTGCATAATGGAAGGGCAGTAAAGGAGACAAGAGCAGGGGGATGTTCACAGGAAAGAAGGTGGGGGGTTTAATGAAATAGCAAGTAAACTGTCCAGCACCGAAGTGCAAAACAATGGGTCCTCTAAAAGTCAACACTGATGCCCAGTGCAATGTCAGCAGCAAGACAGACAGAAGACAGAACAGGTACATTGTCTGTCCATCTGTGCTGTAGACATTGCATCAGGTATCACTGTTGACTTTCAGAAGACCCATTGTTTTGTGCTTCTGTGCAGAACACAGACACACACACACAGACACACACACTTCTTCCCTATGCATCCCCCGGCTCTTGTCTGCCTTTATGACCCCTCCATTATCCAAGATCACATGGGTGGACTGCCCTGTGTGCTCCTGACACATGACATTATGTCAAACCTGCCCAGTGTATCCCTCTGTGACATGCATGTTTCACATTTGTGCACTGCAGGTGTTTATATGCCCTTCATGGCTGGCAGCAGGCTTCAGCCTGTCAATTAACATACCATCCTACTAGGCTTGCTACAGTCCTGACACGTATCTTGGCATCTATTAGTGGGATAGGGGATCCTGATGGTGACAGAATTACCAGAAAGAAAATCTTTTCCATTTAGACAAATAGGATTTCCTGGTGGTGAGTTTACAGGCCTCCTGCAAACCCCAAAGCATGTCCTCAGAAAATATGTGCCTGAAAGGGATCAAACCCCCATCACCCACACTTCAGCTGAAGACTGGATGAGTGGGAATGGATAAGAGACCCCTTGTCTTTTGTGAGAAGATCCACTCTGTGAGGTTAACTTGTGGTGATTATCCCTGGAACAAATGCTGTCTGGGCCAAAAGGGAGTCACTAGTAAGATTTTGGTACAGTCATGCCTGATCTTTTGCAAGACTTGTGGTAAGACAGGAAGGGGAAGAAAGGAGTACAGAAACCTCTGCTTCTATGGAGAAGACAGGGCATCTACTTTCCAAGCCAAAGGACTTTGGACCCTAGAACAGAATAGAGAAAGCTGTCTGCTCAGAGTGAAGGCAAAAAGATCTACACGAGGAACACCCCACTAATGGACAATGTCAAGCAACAAATTTCTTTGAAGCACCCATTCATAGACTTGTGTGCTGTACCTGTTCAAAGCATCTGCCACTACACTGTGCTCAAAGGGAATTGTAAACTGCCTGAAGATTGTCTTGATATTGGACAGTTAGCTCCCAGACTTGAAGAGCTAGTCTGCAAATAGACAGGACCTTGTACCCCCCCCTTGTTTGTTGATATACTATGCCAGTGAGGTATTGTATACAAAAATTCTGAGGTGCCTGGGATGAAACGGGGAATGAACAGCCAAAAGCAGAGCCCTCATCTCCTTCTACTGATGTGGTCTGATCTCTGATGAAGAAGCCATGGACCCTGAACCTTGAAGTTGTCAATGGAGGCACACCAACCCCTGTAAAGAGATTTTACGTCGGGACTTGAGCTTGGAAAGGAAGTCCCGGGTTGTGGGAAAGCTAATGAATCCACCACTGAAGCAAGAACTTGAGACAGAGAACGAAAGGAGCCAGGAAGTCCAGGTGGTGGCAATGTTGAAGAACCACTGACTACAGGTATCACTGAAGCTTTCTCATGTGGAGCCTGGCTGGAGGGAGAAAGGGAATGGTGGAAGCCATGAAGCCTAAAACCCTGAGAAATCCCCCTGGCTGTGACTTGACGCCAGGGGAAGAAGAGACTGAAAAAAGGCAGTGAGAAACAGGACTTTGGGGTCAGGAAGGAAAGTCAGCATGGGGATGGTCTACAGCCTGCAACCAAGAAAAATATGATCCTGAGAAAGTGTCAGAGCCAATTTCTGGAAGATTATGGTGAATCCCAGACTCTAATGGGTAAATAGTGAACTTGAGATACTGAAGCAGAGCATCATGGGAAGAAGTTGAATGAGCAGATAGTCCAGATAGGGGAAGATATGAACTCCTCTCATCCTGCAAATGGCAAAGACAGGAGTGACACATTTTGTGAATGTATTGTGTGTACACAGGTCTGAGGGCAAAGCAATGAACTGAAAATGCAAGGAACAAACAATTTCCTGAAAAGAGGATGAATGGGGATATGAAGGTATGCATCATTGAGATCCAGAGAGATGAGGAAGGCCTGGGGTAGGAGGAGAAATAAAGTCTGAAGAAACAACATTCGAAAAGAAGGAATCCTGAAAAAGGTGTTGAGTTGGGGGAAATCTAAAATTGGTCTCCAAATATCCTCCTTTCGGGGAACCAAAACATTCTGGAATAAAAAAAAAAAAAAAAAAAAAAAAAAAAAACATAAAAACTTCCATACCTGGGCAGGTGGTTTAGCTTGAGCAGTGTCCTGAACCAAAAGAGAATGAAGCACCTCTGGGAAAAGAGGAAGTTGTTCCTGAGGAATGTCCAAAATGGGAATAAAGGATTTCTAGACCATAAAATATCTCTGGCAGAAAATGGACAGAACCCAACAGCCTGTTGTGATCTGTGACAAATTTGAAGGAGAGAGGAAAAAACAAAGGGATAAGGGAACCTGGCTGAGGGAAAGGGAAAATAAATTGCCAAAGGGAACCTAGCTTGTCCTGAAAATCAGGTTTCTGGGAGGTAGGAGTCTGACAGACTTAGCAGGAGGCACATGTCTAAAACCCTTTTTCCCCTAGGTGGAGATATGGAGAGAGAATTTCTCTGGAACTTGAGAATAGGAGAAACAAAAATATATTTCAACTCCTGCAAGGCTTTACCCTTATCCTAGACAGACTTGAAAAGTTCAGCAGCAGCAGACCCAAAATGACTTTTATTATCAAAAGAAGCATCCAATCATTTGGCCTTGATGTCATCAGGCAAAGACTGAAAACGAAGCCAAGACTAACACTTCATAACTAAACCAAAGGCAGCAGCATTGTAGCTGCATTGATAGAGAGGCTAGCAACTTGGGAGGTACAGCCCAACAGTGAAAGGGCAGAAGCTTTCCCCTCATAGTCAGGAAGGTCAGAAGCCACTTGGAAAACCTACAAAAGGAGACCCAAAACATACCTGGTTATACGAGTCTGGTAGTTGACTGCCCAAAAAGATAAAGTGGCAGCACTATAAACCTTTTTGCCCAGCATCTCCATAGCCCTACTATCCTTATCTGACGGGATCAACTTGGTAGAGGGTAGCAGCTTGGAGGGCTTGTCAGAAGAGACCGACACTACAGAAGGATCAGCAGAAAAGCATTTATAAAGAAATGTACACTCCTCAGGCACTTTGTAAAATCTATCAGGTTTCTTAGGTACAGGGGGCTGAGAATCAGAAGCCAAAAAAGCTGCAGAAAAGGCATCCAGAAGGACAGCCACAACAGGAGGAATATTCAACGGCTTAAGAGATTCCATCTGGAGGAGCTCATAATACCTTTTCTGAACATCGGAAACTTGATAACAATTCCACTTGAACTCCACTGTGTGGGCAACAGTATCCCCAAAGAGGAGTTCATTCAGAGGGGAATCTGGACTAAGAGAGTCCTCTTCTGAACCATAAACCAAGGGGGAAATAATTTAAGAGTAAGCCAGGGGCTCTTCCCCTGAATCCACATCCTCATCTGAAGAATCCAGTTCCCAGGGTCTTTTAAGAGGAGTAGAAGACCAGGGAGAGGCAGGCAGAGACACCCTTGAGGAGTCTTTACAGCCATCACAGCATTGAATAACCCCTGTGTAAACTCTTGCCATTCACATTGGGGATTCTTAACTACTAGAGAAATAGGCTAGTTTTTCACTTCTTTTTCTGCAAAACATCAGCATGAAACACACTCTGAAGGTCAGACCTCCCTAGCAACATTCAATAAGCATGGTAGGAATCTCATCCCTAACTAAGATCTGCAGAATACCTCTTCATCCCTTGGATATAATCAGCCAAGGTTCCCCCTCAACATCAACAGACATCTGTAAAGCCTTCAAGGATGTGCAAGAAATCGGATCCATGCCAGCCACCCACAGGGTCACAGCAGAGGAATCCAAAACAACCACTAAACGATCCTCTGGGCTTCTTTGACTAGCCTCAACAAATACCAAGGAGAGGCAGGACAGCAGCCATATCAGACCCAAGGTTTTAGACCCTCAGGCTGGGAAGATTCCACTATAGCACCTTGAGCCAACAGCTTAAGACATGGGTTTTTAAGGTAATTGATAAAGAGGACAGACAACTACGCAAGGCCTTAGGGACAAACCCTTGGCATATCCAACACTGTATGGTTGTGGGAACCATCCAAACAGAAAAGACACTGGTCGTGATAGTCTCCCATACTGAAATCTTCCCTTTCTGGATAACATGAACCCTATAGCACTAAAGAAAAAAAATATATAAGAAGAAACCCTAAAGGGGCACTTATTTGAAACTCAGCTTTGTAACCAGCACAGCAGAAGGGCATTCAGACCAACATTCAAAAATGATATTTAGACTAGTTGCAAAGAAGTTGACTGAGTGTGCCGTACATCACCTTTATGCCCTAGCCTTGGCATAGGGAGCATGTGTGTGACATAAGATGCCAACAAGTACTAAAGGCTTTGGCATACTGGCCAGACATTGGGCTATCCTTAGCAGGAGATCCCTTACATTATGAATACTGCAAAAGTGGTATGGAATGACAGCTCATTTATGCATCTTAGGATTGAAAGTCCATCATCTTAAAAAAAACTTCCTTCTTACCCAGTTTGAGAGTTTATATACAGTCTGTAGTCCTACTGAATGGGTTTATGAACAGTTTCTACTCCAAATGGCTGCAGTTTAAATGGTGGAAGTGAGTAGTTTGCCAGTTACTAAGCTTTTGACAAAGAAGCTAGCTATAGCAACCAGCTAAATTGATTATTGTTTTAAGTTGTGCATCAGTCTGAGACCTACAGTGGTGGAGGTGATGATCAGATCTCTGGAGATGCCTGCCAAAGTACTACAACTCAGACTAGAAAGAATGCCTTCAGTAAAATTCCATACATAAGAATTCACACAGGATCAGCACTCCCAACAATAAACATGTTTGGGATAGTTGACTACATACAAGCATTACTATTTATAGCCCCTGTGCTTGCAGACCATCACATCACCACAGCAGATGTGTTCATACATTCCCTATTACTGGTTTGTGGGCTGGTCATACCACAGTCAGCATTCAGCAGCTGCTTAATTTATATGAGGCTTTGAAATAAATAAAAGCCGATTAAAAATCTGACTTTTTGATCAATACAAATTTCTTGGTGAAGATGTTAACTCTTCAATTACCAATTTAATCCAATTCACTGGCGAAGAGGAGCTACATAACATTCTGGCACTCGGTAAGTACAAGGCAGAGAATCTAATGCTGGACAGGGTGCCAGTCCAGAGAAAATGCATACACATATACCCCCCAGTGTAAAATATACCCAACTGCCAATTCCATTCCATTCCATACCCTTGAAATGAGGAAGAAAGCCATGGAACTCAGAGAAACTCTATATAGGACACAACTAGCGAGTGCAAACACTGCATATATGGTACCCTAGCTTAAAGCCAAAGTGAACAAACGAGCTGCTAGACAGCAGTGCTAACAAGTACATACTCATCTGATACGATTACTATAAAAATTAAACCAAGCACCGCGGTGGTGGTGCTGCGGTAGCGTTGTCGCCTCACAGTTAGACGTTGCCCGTTCGATTCTCAGAGCGTCTTCTGTGTGTCGACATGTGTGAATGGGCGTTCCTTCGTTGATGGTTGTGCGTTAGGCCCGGCAAGCCAGCACGTGAAAATCTACTGCCAATCATTAGCTGACCGGAGTTCCGCTGTGGCGAACCCTAACCGAAGCCGAAAGACGTAAACAAACCAGAACATATTACAAGGTACATTTTCTATCATTTTTGTTTTGACATGTAATTTTATCACGTACTTCTCTTGAATATGAAAGCCATTACAGGACTTTCTGCAGAAAGGCAGAGAAGATATAGTGTGGGTGACAACAAATCAAATGAACGCTCTTTGGCTGTGACATACAATTAAGGCCTGCTGCAGTTTATATCCACTGTTCATCTAAAATGATGAAAAATGCTGTCAGTTTTTTTCCTTAGGAAAAGGAATCAGAAGCCGTTGCAAACCATTTTCATAGAACTAAAAGTACAAAGAATTGTACTTTTCAATGAAAAAAAAAATGCATCTTTCGTGCTAAATTCTGTTTGCATAAATTCAACCTTTTTGACTCAAGTAAATTCTAACTACTGACGCAAACTGGCTGCAGGTGTAAACTGAAGGAACCTCGAGTTCCTAAACAAGGTTTCAAAAGTAATCACAGCTACTACCTGAAGATCCACTTAGCACAGCTTAAACTTCTCATCTCTCAATATTTAATAAGGCAAAAAAAAATAACTCTTTGGCTGTAACTCCAGCCAGCATTCAGGCACTTTACCTTAACTGTGTTGCTATAAAGTTATTACAGTTTACAACAGCAGATCAACAAAATAATAATAAAAAATCCCTCACTGCTTCATGTTTAAAACCGCTAACCTACAGCAGTTCACAGTAACATAGTAAATGTTTTATGCTGTCATATTACACAGCAATAAATTCAACATTACTCAAAGTACCATTACCTTTTACTAACGAACAAAGAGCCTTTGTAACTGTATTATTCTCTTCCTCTCCCTTCCAACATTCCTCCAAGATTGTTACATAACATACTATAATTGAGAAAAGCAATTAGACAAATACCGTAAATTTCTAGTATTTTAATATTCTGACTTTTTTGGTATTTCCATGTGTTGAACATGTTTCCTTCATTATTTCACACCAGTTTTTTTTTTTAAAACTAAGGACATAAGGGAATGAGCGAGTTCAGTTAAATGAGACCACATCACACTTGTGTTCTAGATTTCGTAATACTTTTAAAGTATTTAAGATGCTAAACATTTTCAAGATGGTAAAACAACCCCCCAAGATTCTGAAACAGTATATGCCCAGCGGAAGAAGCACTGCAGAGTCACAACAATCCTGTGAATGTGCATCAATTCAGCAAATCATCATATTCACAGTGCTACTTCCGAATGTGAGAGAGCTGCAGGCATCTGCTGCAACCCTAAGGTTTCTATGATTTATGACCCAAACTTTAACTAGTGCTGTTCAAAACGATATAATTTACAAGACGGAGTCTTGCAATATTAAGAAGTTAACCACAAGAAAAACAAGTTTCCAACGCATAATGAAAATAAAATGCATTTTGAAATGGCACACATTTTTTGAACACAAAAATAAAACAATGGAAGAAAAACTACTTTGGCTTGCTGAGAAATATGCTTAACTGAAAGAATTTTGGTAACTAACCACTTCTGGATGGCTAACAAAGATCCTAAAAGGCTAACAAAGATCCTAAAAGGAGTCGCACCAGCCATTTCTTAGTACAGACTCTCCTGACTACGTAAATGCTATGTCTGTCTAACAGGAGCTATTGATTTTAATGTTTGATTCACATAACCATTTAGAATTTTCAAGCAATACTTGAATTACTTAATACACGAGACAATAAATGTAGGAGTGGAGTTCATCTAAAAATTGAGAACAAAGCTAAAAAGAGCAAGTTAGTACTATAATATTCCAGGTCACTTTGAAGGTAAAGGATAAAGCCATGATGGAGACCCTCAGTTAACACAAGTTTGTTTAGAGGGTCAGGCACTTGCAGGAGCTGATGTGGAAGAGGACAGAGGTGAAGAGGCGTGTTCTGTATGCCTCTCCTCAAAGGAAGAGAAAGGGAACACATGCATGGGGTATTTGTGACATTAGGGGAGGTGTGAGGTTGGGACGCTGGCGGTGACAGTATTATGGGAGGGATGCCACTTGGGGAAACCCACTGTACACCTGCCTCTTAGCCTAACAGCACATCTTTATTGGACAGTTAAGGACTACACATGCCTGCCTAAGTCCATGATGGCCAGCTGTAATAAGAGGCCTGCTGTAGGCTACCCTGCACCTCAGATGCTGGGATATTACTTCAGGTGTCCACACCTGACTGAATAAGGACCCCACCCAAGGGACAGAGGCAGGACTTGTGCCTAAATGGGACACTGTAGATCCCCGATTGATATGCTGGGTGTGGGTCATTACCGGACCAGGGACAGAACCAGGACTAATCTGGAACGGTAAGGAGAGGTTGCATAAGGGACAGTGCTGGATCTACCCTGTAAAGGCCGAACAGAAACGGTGTATAGAGGTTGGCAGTAACCCACAGGGGGGAGGGAAAGTGATGTAGAAGTACTTCCCAAGTACAATGCAACTAAAACAGTATGATCACATTCAGTAAATGACGATAACTATGCCCAAAACTATGCAGATGAAGTGGGAAAAGAAGTGGGAAAAGAAATGATGTATAGAAGTATTACCAAGTTTAGATTAAAAAATTATGTCATGCTGTGATGGATAAAGTAGTTGTTATCTAGGGGACTGGCGTGAAGATAATGTATACATATTTCATTTACAGGTTCTGTAAGAAAAGTTGCAGTGCTAATGTACAACTAAAATGTTTCAAAACAGACAAGAAAATATTAATATGCTTCAAACTACAGAATTAGATTGTGTGTGATGAGGCTTATTTGTAAAACTGCATGCTTCATGCTTGCAAATTGTTGTGTTGAAAATAAAGATGAGACTGACATCAATGCCAAAAGTTTTCACTACATTAACTCTTACCTGTCTTCCTGTTTCCATTAAGACTACTGTGGTACAAAGTTGGTTTAGGCAAGACTTGCAACTTTCAAATGTATTTAAAAAGAATCACTACCCTACTAGTGAAGAACACTGGATTTTTACAGTTTTGAAAGTGAACAGCTGGCATTTATTCGGGAATAAACTCTGAAGACCCATGATCAACTGGTAATCCAAGCAACAGAAGAGCTGACCAGTTTGATCACATGGAAGGAACTTAAAGGATGAAGCCACTGATGCTGTTTACCTGTGGACCTTTTATCCACGTCTTGCTAAACTATGGAGACTTCCTAGAAGGCTCTTTCATCATTTGCAACTTCTTCTGTGTGGGTTTTAAATGGGGATGTGCAACTGGCTACAGTGGGGAGGATGAATGTCGAGGGTTAAGAAGATGGATGCTATAATCCCATCAGACCCTATTCAGTACCCACATATCTTCTGCGATCGTTTTCCTGGCAAAGACATGGAAAGACTGTCTTCTCTCAACTGTCTCTGATGAGGGGAAGTGAAGAGGAATCTGGTACACTGATCAAATGCTGGGCTGGCCAAAGCCTCCTAAGGCCACTGACCTTGCTGAGAACAGAAAGGGGAGGAAAGCTCGTTCCCAGCAGCATCTTGGGGGGGGGGCCTATACAGGTACTACTGTCTATGCTAGCTCCTCTGTAATCTGGAACCCCATCACTTACATATATCCTTCACTTCATATTCTTCAACATTTAACGTTTTTCATAGACATGCTGTCATGTCTGGCAGCCAGGGCGTCACTCTTTCTTTACAATTGTCTCATTTCTGTTTCTCTCTTGTCTATAAACTCCCACCACAGTCTACATCTAAATAATGCTTGGCTTCCCTTTTCATTTTTGTTCTTTGTCCTGACTCTTCCATAGTACTGAAAATATCCTCACACATTTCCTGTATTCTTGTTTTAAATTTTCTAGTTACTGCTTTTTTATTTTTATATATTTTTGCTACAATTAAGAACAGTCTCAAATCATTGCAACGTTTAGGTTCGTCTAAATTCCAAGTTCATTTAACCACTTCAGTCCTTTGTGCAGTTTGATTCACTCCTCAAACATCTGATTTAACTCATCTCGTGTTTGAAGCTTAAAACTGCTCAGTTTTGAGCAAAACCAAAAATGTACTCTTGTTCACCCCTCCATTTTCTGTACACCTCCAGCAACCCTCATTCAACTCCGTATATTTTGGTACTCACTAAGTATGTAAAAATACTTACTTAAACTCTCTTATGTGAAGATTCTAACTCTTCTGGTCTTTGCTGTTTGTTGTGGGGCCCACATAAACTTCCTCCCACTGGACGTCTAGCAATCATCTTTTACCAATCCAATTTCATCCTTTCAGATAATGGTATTTATCCCGAAGCATTCTGTAAACCCTTCTTATTTTCTCAGTGACATCCACCTCTGATCTGGTTTCCATCATAAATTTTACTAGCTCCAGGCTATCAGATTACCATCTTCTACCAGTTTTTATTTTGTTTGGTTGTACTAATAAACCTTGGTATGGAAATAATACATTCGTTACAGACAGATCTGCTCTTCTGTTTGCGCTTATTTCACGGTCTTATCTTCCCAGTCTATCTGTTCCCACAATCTGGGTTCTTTTCACCGTTTTCCACATAATGCCACCAGGAACAGGTTTAAAAGGTAAAAGGGGAGAGAAAGCAGATATCTTTTTTTCCTCCATGCCTTTAATTATTTTTCACCTAAAAGCCTTCTAGTTACTATTGAGATACAGTTTAAAAGCACTTCTGTCATGAGTTTGTAAGTTTTAATGCCAATCTTCCCATGTCCCTTGGAGGGACATCTCATGCATTATTTATTTCCATTTGGTCCTATACCCATTAAAACGTGCTAGGTAAATCTATCTTAACATTGTGGCTTTGCAGCACATCTGTAGGTAGGACAGATCCAAGACTCCACCTGCTCTGCTGGCACATCTTTAAGTATGGGGACATAAGATGAAGTATTTAGCTATAAAAATTAAACAATTTTATTATGGCAGTAAGACTGTGGGAAGAAACTGAACAAAAAATGACTGAGAAGCTGGCAGCTCTTGATTTCGGATATGGACAGTAATATACAAGCACAGTGCAAGTGCTTCTAGTCCCTTTAGTTTTAGTTTTAAATACAGGTCAGACATATTTTTATCAACCAGAGAAGTTGTGACCATAATTTACAGAGTCAAAAGAATGTATTTGCTTGGCTGCATCTAGTGACTAGGTTAATGCATCAGAGTTGTCTGCATTTCTCTCTTTTTTTTTTTTTTTTTTTACTTTAACCTGCTGTGTACCATTGCTGTGCCTCCACAGACCACCTCTTGTGGAGGTCAGTGAAACAAATCCAAGGAATGCAGCTCTTGTCCCTCATGTACCCTGGTGGGATTTAAACCTAGTTAATGCTAGGTCAGTCTTCACCGACATATGTCACATTTGTCTATAGTTACCATTTCTCATAAAGGAAGGGACAGGCAAAGAAAGTCTTTCTGAAAGGGGAGGGGCAGGGTATGAGGAGGGAAGAGGTGTAGTTGGGAAGGTAGTCATAGGCTCTTGCTTCAGAAGAGAGGCATCTGAAAGAAGATTTTGTCTGAAAATCTATTTCATGGTGTTTTTCTTTGTTTGTGAATGGACAGAGGGTCCTTCTTAACAAAGGAAGTGGACTTGGCCGGGGGAGTTCCGGTGGTATCTACGGAGTGCAGAAAGTAAAATTTGTCTGATGTCTTTCACACAGTCTTACCCTGCTCTTGTAATGATCTTAAAGAGGTTTGCAACTTGTGAGCCAAACAGGAGGTCTTTGCCTGGGGTGGATCTAGGGTTTTAGATTTTAAGTCCTCAGGGATGAGTTAGCCGCACAACCATGCATAATGCTGGACGACTGAACCTGTGACTTCAGCCCTGGAAGGGGCATCCACAGGATTATAACTGCATTGAATGCTGTGCTTAGCAATGCAAGCAGCTTTAAACATTAAAGTCTGCATTTCCTGCTTAAAATCTGCAGATTGTGGATCTGACATGACCTTATTAAGAGACTTTAGGACAGACTGAAAATATTTAGTCATCTGGGTCAGGTAGTTAATAGATCTGAATGCTAGATTGAAAAAGGTGTAGACCTTCTTTGCTCACCTATCTATAGCTCTTCTATGTGAAGGGCGTTAGAACTGGGGAGAAGTTTAGAAGGCTTATCCATGGACAGGGAGACAGCAGCAAAGGCAGTCAGAGTATCTAATAGGAGATATTTTAGTTTATCAGGCATCTTGCAGAATCTGTCTGGTCTTTTATGTGTTGGTGGTGGAGAAGCAAGAGCTGAAGATATAGACTGAAAGGCATCCCGGTATGAATCTAGTAATGAATGGAGTGTAGAAGGGGCTGGTGTGCCCATCTCCAAAAGACTACAGTACGTTTTGAACATCCAAAATTTGTCTTTATTGCCATTCAAAATGCCTCATCATATTTTGAATAACTTCCTAAAAGGAGCCCTCCTCAATAGGGAAGTAAGGAAAGGAATAAAATTGTTCTAGGGAATCCATTTGTGAGGAATAGCCCAGGGAAGTTGGTCTTGGTGTCTTTTGAGTTTTTTCCTTGACAGATGGCGATATTGGTTGCTGGGGATTCCACCATACTGGCTTCGGCCAGGCATTTTAGATCTTGGCATTGGCCAGGCATTTGAGATGCTGAGTTTGAAGAAAGTACAGTTTTGTACCTACCATAAATGTAGATGTCCGATAGGAATGCATCTGCAGTCCTTACAAATGGGTTGTCCTGTCGTCAGGCAGCCCTTCGGTCGGCCGGATTCCAAAGTCTGGGTCTGGCCTCGGCTGGTGTCGCACTTCACCCGACGTCATAGCTGCAGTTATTCGGGTATAAAGGCATCAGCCGATGCCATTTTCCTCAGTGTTTCTTGCCCCAGATGCCAGGTGCCCTCTTGGAAGGCTAAATTTGGATAAATGCCAACGATTCCAAATAGTAGAGAGCAAACACAAAAAATAAGCATGTATGTACATATATACAAACAAATACACCATAATAGATTCCCCCAGCTAGCTATAAGATGGGCAAATACCCTAGGAGCACCACAGAGGGAAGGCGGTGGGTAATCCTGACTGCAGATGCATTCCTATCAGACATCTACATTTATGGTAGGTACAAAACTGTACTATGTCCTTCAAGGATGCATCTGCAGTCCTTACAAATGGGTAGAATACCATAGCCAAACTGGGGGAGGTGGACAAATAACGTTATGGTGTAGTTAGGATCCCTTGCAAAACAGCAGTGGCAAAGCCTGCTCGGGATCTAGAGTATAAAGGTAAATTATAATGCTTGGCAAATGTATGCACGGAGCTCCAAGTAGCAGCTTCTAAAATGTCCTTGGTAGCCACTCCTCGTAAGAAGGCTGTGGTAGTGGCTGTTGCCCTTGTAGAGTGAGGCCTGATGTTCTCTGGAGTTTTCTTTCCATGGTAGGAGTAACAAAATCTAATGCAATTTCCTATGCACTTGGAGATTGTCTGTTTTGAAATTGCTTTTCCTTCCCTTCCTGTTGCATATGCTACCAGTAGCTGGTCAGTTTTTCTATTGCCCTTGGTCCTGTCCAGGTAGTAGCATAATTGTCTATGTACATCCAAGGTATGTAGCAGTCTTTCTCCCCTGTTCTGTGGGTTAGGGAAGAATGTAGGTAGGTGGATAGCCTGATTTAAAGAAACTCTGGAAACCACCTTAGGCATAAAGGAAGGATTTGTTCTCATGGACACTCTATCTTGATGGAAGATCAGGAAGGGTTGCACTGCCATTAATGCCTGAAGTTCAGATACCCTTCTTGCTGAAGTGATTGGCAGCAGGAAAGCAGTCTTCCATGATAAGTATTGCAATTCTGCTGTTGCTGCTGGTTCGAAAGGAGGAAGTGTCAATTTTTCTAGCACAAAGTTCAAGTCCCATGCTGGTAATGGTGGCTTCCTAGGAGGCTTTACATTTTTACTTCCTCTCAGAAACTGTCTGAGCAGAGGATGTGAGAAGACAGGAGGATCCAAGTCGTATTCTGCTGAAATAGCTGATGCATGAATCTTGATGGAGGAATAGGACAGGCCTGTGTGGAAGAGCTCTGCCAAGTATTCCAGAATGTTGGCTATGTTTACCAGTGACACATCTTCTCCTTTTCAGTACTCCAAATGAGATATCTTTTCCATTTTGCTGAATAATTTTTTCTTGTTGAGGGTCTGCGAGCCTCAAGGATAATGTCTTTAACCCTTTGGGATAAATTTGGGTCAATTGGTCTTATGCAATGTTCCAGGCAGTCAGCTGCAGAGTTTTCAGGTTTGGATGCAGATTGTTGTAGTTGTTCTGTGTTAACAGCAAGGGAACCAGGGGTAGTGGCCATATTTGTTCCCGAGACATGCTCCTCAGTAATGGGTACCAATGTTGCCTTGGCCAGTCTGGAGCTATCAGAATGATCCTTGGACGGTCCTCTTTGATCTTCAATAGCACTTTGTGCATCAAAGGAAGTGGCGGAAATGCATATGCTGTCAGGTTTTTCCAACTGAAGGATAGGGAGTCCACCTTCCAAGCAAGAGGGTGGTACGTCCTTGTGCAGAATTTCTTTAGTTGGTGATTGCGTGGGGATGCAAATAAGTCTATTTCTGGGAGTCCACATTTTCTTGTAATGGTTTTGAAGATGTCCGGATGCAGCATCCATTCGTGGGCATCCGTGGTAGTCCTGCTTAAAATGTCTGCTAGGATGTTTTCTTTTCCTGGTACAAAAATTGCTTTTAACTGAATGTTGTAGCTCAGGGCCACATTCCAGAGATCCAGTGCCATCCGGCAAAGAGGATACGAGTGTCTGCCTCCCTGTTTGTTGATGTACCACATAACTGTGGTGTTGTCTGTCCTGATCATCAATAGATTTTGCTGAAGGAATGGTCTGAATGCCTGAATTGCCAGTTTTACTGCCAGCATTTCCTTTAGATTTATGTGTAGGTGCAGCTGGTTTTGAGACCATAAGCCTTGTATGCACTTGTCCAGCATGTGTGCCCCCCAACCAAGGTCTGAGGCGTCTGTCGTGATGGTTTGGCTTGGTTGAGTACTGTGGAAAGGCAATCCTGTGTTTGATTGACAAGCCTGAGCCCACCATAGGAATTCTTGCTTCAGGCATGGAATAATGGGAATCTGGGTTTCCAAGCTGTGCTTGTGTTGAGACCATAAATTCCTTAGGTACCACTGTAGTTTTCTCATATGCAGTCTGGCATGAGGAACCAATATTATGCAGGATGCCATGAAGCCCAAGGCTTGCAGAACTTTTCTTGCTGTCAGATGGTTCTGTTTTGTTAAGGCCAAGAAGTAGAGAGGTAGCTGCTCCTGTTTTTCTACTGTTAGGAATGCCATTTGCCTTGATGTGTTCAACTCTGCACCCAAAAAGGTTATTCTCTGGGATGGTATCAGTCTTGACTTTTTTATATTGACTGTGTATCCCAGGGCTTGTAGCAGATAAATGACCCTTTGTAAATCTTCTGCTAGCTTGGTTTCGTTGTCCGCTTGTATCAGGCAGTCGTCCAGGTATGGGTAGATTTGGATTCCCTGAAGCCTGCAATGAGCAATTACTGATGCCAGGCATTTCGTGAACACTCTGGGCTCAGTAGATAAGCCAAAGGGCAATGCTGAGAATTGATGATGCTCTGATCCTGCAAGAAATCTGAGGTATCTTCTGCAGTTTGGCCGTATGGGGACGTGCAGGTATGCCTCCTTGAGATCTAGAGTCACCAGCCAAGACACCTTGCCCAGCATGGGAAGAAGCTGCTGTAGGGTCAGCATTTTGAATTTTGGAACAATGAGGAATGTGTTTAAAGCGGACAAGTCGAGAATAGGTCTCCATTTGCCTTCTTTTCTTGGTACCAGGAAGAGTCTGGAGTAAAATCCCTTCCCTTGCTCCATAGATGGTACCTTTTCTACAGCTCTCATCCTTAATAATTGGGATATTTGTTTTAGTGCTTCTGTCTTTTGATTTGGAGGTAGGTTTGGCATTCCTCTTTCCTGGTAGAGTATGGAAGTGAAACCTGTAACCTTGGTCTATTATCTGTAAAATCCACTTGTCTCTTGTGATGTAATGCCAGTTTGTCGTAAATAAGGCTAGCTTCCGCCTAAGGGTGCTTGCAGTTGTTCCCTGCTAGGCGGTGCCAGAGCCAAGTCACTGTGATTGACCTGTAGTTGTGGTGGTGGCTGTGTCTGTGGCTGTGCCTCGCTGGTTGTTGCCCTGCCACTGACGTCCTCTGTAAGCACCCCTGGATTGGCTTCTGCCTCTTGAACGCCTATTCCTGCCTCTCTGAGTTCTGGAGGAGTCTGGAAAGGACCAATTCTTGGAGGGCCAATTCCTGCTAAACCTCGGAGGTTGGACCTGTAAGAAATCTTTTACTGTTTGGACAGACTTTACCTTCTCTTCCATCTTCTTCAGCACTTGTTGTGCAGGAGAGCCAAACAAATTGATCTTATCCATAGGAGCATCTAATAGTTTTGATTTGACATGGTCTGGTAAGGCCTGTTCTTTTAGCCATGCATGCCTTCTGATGACTGTGCCAGTCATGGCTGATCTAAAGGAAGCCTCCAGTGCATCATAGCCGCATTTTAGGGAATGGTTACTGACTTGTTGAATGTTATGTACCATTTCCTGCACATTTTTTGTCTACTGTTTCATCTGAGGACACTTTTTGGTTAACTGATCTAGCAAAAATTCTTGATACTGCATCATGTGAAATTGACAGTTCAAGGCCCTAGCTGAAAGAGTAGCAGAAGTGTAAACTTTTTTACCCCATCTCTCTAAGGATCTGGATTCCCTTTCAGAGGGAGGGGTTTTGGCAGAGGTGGCTGCTACAGCCTTAGGTCCTTGGGAGATAGTCTCTGGATCTGCAAGGGAGCCTTATACAAGTGGTAATGTGTGTCCGGGACCCTGTAGTATCTATCGGGCTTAACAGGGGCCGGAGGCAGAGAATCAGGAGCAGTACAAGCATCATTAAATGCATCATCTACAACAGAAAGAACTGGAGGAATGGCTAAAGGCCTATGTTGTGGTAAATGCAGAAAAGTTCTAAGCCTTTTCTGGAATCTGAAAAATCCTGGCCCTGCCACTGAAATTGTTCCCTCATAGCATGCAGGGTTTCCCCAAAGGAAAATTCCTCAGGCGGAGAGGCAGAAGGAATGGACTCTTCACCATCAGAGTCTTCATAAGGGGAGTATGGGGCCTCTGGAGGGTCTGTTTCATTTGAGTCATCAGAGGAATCATCTGTAGACACTGGCTCAGGGGGTCTGCTCTAGGCCTCTTCTCTGGAGGCGGGTGAGAGGCCCTGTCTGGTTGAGGTTGGGATCCTCGGATTAAAGAAATGAGATCCTCTGCTAAACTAAGCATTTGTGAACTAGAGCTAGGCCTGTGAGAGCGGGGCTTAGCAGGCACAGATTTAGTAGTTTTAGCTGCTTTAGCCCTGGCAAAGGCCTTAATGGACATGGCTGCAGGTGGCCTAGCAGCTCCACGTGCAGGGGTTGAAATATCCAAGGGAATAGTGTCTGATAATTCCTGAGAAACTGTAACAGCAGGTGGGATATCAGAAGCAGATTCCACGAGGTTGGAAGAGGCCTCGGCAGAAGGAAAGTTTTCGGCTGAAGGAGGAACCGCTTGCTCGGTTTCAGCTGAAACCGAGACACTCGCGGTTGGCTTAACCGCGGTTTCGGCCAAAACCGCGGACCGTGAGTGTCGGTCCTTTTCCTTGCGTTTTTTAGATATTTGCGTAGTCGGAGGATCCGACGGCATAATATAAGCAAAATCGGAGCCGAAAAACTCCTCAGCAAACTCCGACCGACGTCTAAGCGTCCGCCGGTTAAAAGAAGCACAGGCTAGACAAGCTGCGACGTCGTGGTCTGGGCCTAGACAAGGTAAGCAGTAAGAGTGGAAATCTTTATGAGGTATTTGTTTCCCACAAGTTAAACAGTTATTCACTTTTTCTGACATCGGCTGAGGCAAGAAAGAGTCCCCAACGGGGTACTTAGCTTTTTAGAAGTCTTCGAAGTAGGATTCGGTAGTAGTAATATCTGGTTCTGACCGACCGGCACTTGCGAACAACTTCTGCTTCGGGCGCCACGCGGCAAGAAAGACTGAGGAAAATGGCGTCGGCTGATGCCTTTATACCCGAATAACTGCAGCTATGACGTCGGGTGAAGTGCGACACCAGCCGAGGCCAGACCCAGACTTTGGAATCCGGCCGACCGAAGGGCTGCCTGATGACAGGACAACCCATTTGTAAGGACTGCAGATGCATCCTTGAAGGACATCGTGTTAAGGGATGAAAGCCTCAACCCAAGGGATTTAGGAACAAAAAACTGGTAAATACAAGAGGTTGTGTGCGTTCCAGGCCTAAACAAAAAAACGCACTTAGTATGCTGGTCCTTGTACAGGATCTTCCTACCACACTTACCCCTCCAAGCTGACATCTAACAAAAAATGATCTACACAATCCAAAAAACTCATAAAAGGGAAGGTTCTCCAATGGGGCACTTATCTGTAACATGCAAAAGTGAAGCAACGATACCAATGACCCAACAAAGATAAGGTCAACAGATACGCGACCTGCATTCAGGATGGCAGCGAGATAGACTGAGGTACACATGCATACATTTTCCTATATACCCAGATACACATGAGCCAAAGTCACATGGTGGACGTACACCCTCAAGAAGGTAAAACTTTGGCACCCCGGATGCTGGCGGAGAAAAACCTGTAAGTTAAGAATACTGCAACATGATTACAGTCAGGACATCTGCACAGTGCATTATGGTATGGGGATGTACTTTGCAGCTTGGGAAAGTTTGGAGTAGTGAGTGGTCCTAATGCTTCTGGTCTTAGGTTATGGAGGATGGACCTATTCCTATTAAATCTTGAGGTGGATAGTAGGAATTGACATACTATGGGACAGAGGAATGAATTTGCAGCCTGGTCAAGTTTTACCTGCCAGGACTGTTTTTTATGTTTGATGTACCTCCTTTACCAATGCAAAAAGTACCTGCAAATTTCAATTTCACATATGATGCTAAAACGTCTGTCTTTACCTGCATACTGACACTAACTAAAATGTCTTCAGTGACTGTTTTACTGTATTACTACTGCACATTATTTAGCATTGGGAGTTCTTTGCTCTCCAGGCCTCTCATGAAAACAGGTCCAAAAAACTCAAGGCAGCCCTCACTTAAAAAAACAAATGTATACACTTGGGTAAAAATATGTGGTGTCCTTAATCCAAGAAGTAGCCGGGGAACAGAAGGCCAGAGACTGGAATAGTAACAGACTGTCCTCAGGGGCATAGGCCGTGGTGCTACAACAACATCCAATGGATGATAGTGGGGGGTTGCTTTCACTCTTGATGAAACCAAAGACAGTAAAGCCTTGTATATAGCTGATTGCACATGGAGGAAAGTTGACTATCAGATTATGCTCGATTCTCTGCACACTAAGCTCCGGAGTGCTTAACAAACACAGGATGTGTCATTAACTACTTGCGTGAAAATTCTATGCAGCATATTAATGACACATTCCACCCCACAGAGTATCACCTCCTGAGGAAAACACCGTCACCAAGGGGTTATTTATAACATCAGTTAGCTTTGTTTGACCATTACTTGTTTATTATTCTAGTATACTAGCATGTATAAAGGTGGAAATAATGAAACCATCATATACTCAAACTCAAAGATGGTGCTTTTACCAAAATGCACACAGTGAAGTATTACAAGCCAAACCAATGTAACTTCCTGATCATCATCCCTTTATGACAAATCCCAAAATGACTGACATGACGAAACCAGCAGCACTAGGAAACTATCAGCTATGCTTGCCATGTGTTAGATCTTTTTCATCTTCATATCAGGTGTCTTCTACTCCTGCTTTTCTCCAAGGCCTAAGTGTGTGTGACTGTGACTATCAGAGAGACACAGATAAGAGGCATAGAGAGGTGTCTAAAGCTTCAATTTAGCTACAGATTCACCAGCAACTGGTTACAGTTTCAGCCAGCTAAGCTGCAACATTAATGATATTAAAAAGTGCTACTGGTACAACTGTGGAAATGGTAACTGAAACAACTTAATGACAATGTTACTGCTGTGAAAATCTACCTATATTTGGCTAGTGGGCTGCTCTCAGGATGACCCCTTCTGTATGCTCAGATCCAAGCCATAAAGAATTCTGGGCTCTGCAGTAACAGAAAACAAGAAATCTACAAACCAGAGCACATTAGAGCTAAATACTGACCAAATCCCTGTAGTCTTTTTGTGTCCTGATATGGATTTGGTGTCCCACACCTCAGCCTATTTCTCTGCCTTATGCCTGTTACTTAGCAAAACAGGTTCTAGCTCCCCAGAAACCTCCATCAACATAAAGCATACATCAGAAAAACAACAAAAAAGTGTGTTCCTCTTCTTTTATTAGGTGATTTAACATTTAGTAATGCTATATCAAAGGAAAGCAGACCTACATTTTATCTAGTTCACTATTCAACTGCCGATGTGCAACAAAAAAGTGAATGCTTTGTGAACTTCAGGCCATGTGTTTCAGCGTGTTATTTGAAAAGTTGGAAGAGCTTCCAGCAAAAAACGCAGCACTACAAAGCATCATGCCATCATTTCACTCCAGTAGCCCTGTTCCTCATTCCTAATCCCACACATCTCTCCTCTCACAGCCAGAATCCAACTCACAGTAAACCCTACTGTAAGGCTTACCACCCAAATATCATTAAATGTCTTTAATAATTTTTCTACTCATTTTTTCTCAACAAAATTCTTTTCCACACCACTATATAACTTTATGAAAGGTACACAATTCCTGTACAAAATGCAATGTTTATGTTCACATAATGCATTTCTGCTGTAGTACATAAAACCACACAACGGTTAAAAGTCCCTTTACTGCAATGTGCTTCAGTTGCTTAGTTCTGGCATTACACTTCTGCTGTACTTCAAATCCCACAAACACGTGCAGTTTTTACGGTACGCCTGCTTTAACAAACTCATCACTCAAATCTCCTCCATGCTTAGCAGACTACAGTGGTTAATAAGTGCCACTAGTAAGACCCATTGTAATGGGCTAAATACAACACATAAAAAATGTACTTACATATATCAGAGTCTTCATCAGAACCATCTGGGCAGTCCTTTTCTCCATCACACCTCCAGCCTTTAGATATACATGTTATCTGATCTCTGCATACAAACTGTTTTGGACTACATGTTTTCGGGGCTGTTAAGAAAGAAACAATGGATTTGTTACTACACAGCAATGGATAAAACAGAGGTCTGTTCAACAAAATAATCTTCCTGGCAGTTCACTGGTCATCATCTTTTCTTCTGATCTGGTTTCCATAGCTCCAGCCACCATATGAGCAAGCCTGTCGCCTTCATGCATTTTGTATGTACAAACATATCCCAAACCACATACCAAATCATTAACATTTTAAATTTACCAAAGTTCCTGCTAACTATGCATATTTACCATAAGTAAAAATAAATAAATAAAATCTTAGAACAGTACAGGGTAAAATGCTGAGGGACACGATGAGATAGATCTCTTAAAAGCGGTAAAGGGCAGGGACTTGTCCTTTACCACTCTAGTAAGAGATTCCCAAGTTACAGCCACTGTGCAAACAAAAGCATTACTCATTTACTGAAACAAACTAGAGTCCTGGTCCCACTAACATTCCACAGGTAGAAAAACACATGGTACATGCAGGGAGGTATCAAGCAAGGAGGTCCCTTAGCTAAGGGGGATCCGAGCTGCATACGATAAAATAAACAAAGTCAGTCATGCAAGTGCCACATAACCCAACAGCTAGTAGTAGTACCGATTCTGCAGAAACAGAGAAATACAATAGCAAATGTAATCATTAAAACTGATGAATGTGATGAACAGGACCTTTCCCACAGAAAAACCCTCACAAAATATCCTTGAAAAACTGTTCAGCATTATTTAATCCAAAAATGTTTACTCTGTAGATTTTATTTACTAGTTATTTGCCAGAAATGTCACACTGACAAGAGCATATATGCGTGGCAGATTCATGAAGAAAATTCCAAAATACGTGTAGTACAAACTAAGCAAGCAATGTAACAAGGCATTCAAAAGTACAACATACATTTGAAAAGTTAAATACAGCACTAATACAACACAATAGTATAACACAGGAAAAGTACTGCTACGGGAACTGAAAAATGACAAAATTCTAACTTCAGGCAGATAGCAGTCTTACTAATTTTTATGTGCTAAGTCACACAGATCATCTGAACAGATACTAACCTTGTACAGTATATAAAAATAGTGATATTCAGAAAAAGTTTAACAAGATCACAGATGCATACCACTTAACTGTCCAGATTTTTGCCTCTTATTTTTGATCCGTCATAAACTTTGTGATTTTCTGACAAATCACTGTGGACCGACATCACTAAATGCAGTACATCTGTGCTTCACATTTCATATTCTTCAAAAAATGCATGCTAACACTAACACTGTCTGTTAGACTAGCAACTTTGAACAGCAATATTTAAAATCTGTCCCTATTTTTGGGCTTTTGTCCCCCTATAATTTTAGGCTTTGCCAAGATTATGTGCTAAGAGTCAAAGAGGTATGCACAGATGTAAACAGTAGAATACGTTTCAACAGATTACTGAATAAGCTGGTACTGTACAAAGAAAGGTACATCAGTGGGACAGGTGAAGAATGTTCATTTGCCCAGAAGAGAAACTGGAAAGAAATACAGAGAGGAGTGGGGTTAATGCAATAAAACGTTCTTCTGATCATTATGAGAAGGGTTCACAGGTGTGTCACGCTTACAACCTCATGAGAAGATATACATGGTCATTTTGTCATTTCCATTTGTCTACAGCATGATCTTCACAGGGCAAAACTCCTCAAAGCAATCTTCTAAATCTTTCTCTTATAGCTATATCTTTTCATATCATTCCCATTTATCAGCCCTTGTACAGTATATGTTCATTGTTCTGTTCTTTGGAGGTTCACTCCAGAAATTAAAAAAATATCCCCCAGAAACTATCAATACTGCAAAAGTTAAGCCACAACCTCTTTCTACTGATAAAGACCAGGACACTAAAATAGTAAGAGGCAATACTTTACACCAACAAACAATCCAAAAGGGCCACCATCCAGCCTCCAAAAAGCCCCATCTCCCTTCTCCAATTCCACTCTTGACTGCTAACTGGTCAGTCCTATAAGGGAAAATCAGCAGAGTGGAAAATCTTAAGGACTTCCTTGCCCAAAACAAAATTGGAGGACTCATATTGACCCCCATAAACAACAAATAGCTATTTCTCAATAACTATACTATAACAGGGGTGGTACAGCCACCTGCTACTAGAAAATTTAACACAGACAACTGCAAAAGATTTTCTAGTTAGTGCATAGCCAGTAACCATCTACTGTTATGGGTTTAAATGCAACTTACACAACTGGACTATGTTCATCACTTCTACTGCTGCAGAAGACTTTAGGCTATATGGGTTGAATACCAAAGCCTATCCAACCCGAGAGAAGGGAGGATATGGATCCAGGAGCCCCGGAGGATGGTCCCTGTAAATCTAGCAGATTTATTAAAAAAAAATTTCCAGTTTGTAATGCCATGTAAAGGCATATACAAAGGACCATGTAGTTGCCTCTACAATGCCCCTAGAGTCCACCCTTTTTCAATGAGCCATTGAACATGAGGCCCTTGTAGAGAGACAGCTTTGACACTGCCTTTAACTGGTTTACTACTGTGGACATAAATAGGCAATAGCTGAGGATATGCATCTGGATACAGTCTGTTTTAACACGGGTTGTCCTTAGTCCCAGTATAAGAATATATATAGCTGATCAGCTTTTCTAAAGGATTTTGTTCTAGTACCTGGGCTGCCTATACATGTCAAGAGTAAGCAGAATCCTTTCTCCCCAGTTCTGAAGGTCTGGACACAACACTGGGAGATTACCAGCCTGATTCAAAGTAAACAATGAAACAACCCTAGCAAGAATGAGGGATTTGTTCATAATGACACCCTATCCCTATGGAAAGCTAGACAGGGTCACCCACCACGAGAGCTTGCAACTCAGATACTCCTCTAGCAGATGTCACAGCATCGCAAAGACATTTTCCATATACTTACCATAACGTTCCATGTGAGTTGTTCATCTCGCCTACATTCTTACACATGGATTTGGAGTACAGCCACCAGCTCCGAGGCGGCCACTTTCACAAGCTCAAGATCTTAGAGTAGCTCAAGGCCAAGTCCCTATCCCATGATGCTCTCTGTCTCACCTCAGATCTAGTTTGCTGATCCCAGCATGTAATATATATAGAACACGTAACAGGTACGCCAGCTGGAGTAAGAAGTCTTATAACAAGACCCACCAGACCACAAGTCTTACTCATTCGTCGAGAACCTGGAGGGGGAAGGTGGGTGGGAATGTAAGAATGAAGGCGAGATGAACAACTCACATGGAACGTTATGGTAAGTACAGAACTTCTTTATGTGAAGTTGTTCAATCTCGCCGTTCATTTTTACACATGGGTAGTGTCCCAAGCACCCTAATCCTGAGTCCTGTCCCTAGAGGCCCTATCTACTTTGTAACGGGTGATAAAGGTATGTGGCTTAGACCAAGTGAAAAGGCAACCAAGCCACATAAGATGAAGAAGTAGAAAAGTACAGTTGTGTACCTACCATAAATGTAGATGTTAGAGTGTATTCACTGCTGCAGTCATTACTCTTGGGTTATCCGGCTGGCAGGCTACCCTCAGTCGGCCAGAATTCCAAAATCTAGGTCCGGCGTCGGTTGCTGTCGCCTCTTCCCTGACGTCAGAGCGCCATGGGTATAAAAGATGCAGCCAACGCCATTTTCTTCAGTTTTTCTTGCCCCAGATGTCAGGTGCCCCAAATTGATTGACTGAAAAATATGCCAATAAGAAATGCATGCACAAAATAATATTTCCTTCATCTACAAGCAAATACACCAAAAAGGTTGTATAGGATAGAGAAGTGCATATAAGTCCCCGCCAAGAGAAAGGGGATGGTGGTGGGTAACCTGGACTGGACTGCAACAGTGAATACACTCGAACATCTACATTTATGGTAGGTACACAACTGTACTATGTTCATCGTGTTTCACTGCTGCAGTCATTACTCTTGGGTAGAATCCCAAAGCTGAGGATGGGTGGCTGGGCTAAACAGGATTAGGAGAGGCTATGAGGCCCTGCAGAACTGCAGTGGCACAGCCTGCTCTGAGTAGAGACGCAAGTGGTAGTGCTTTGTAAAGGTGTGCACTGAACTCCAAGTTGCAGCCTCTAAGATATCTTTGGTTGGTACTCCTCTGAGGAAGGCTGCTGAAGTGGCTGCTGCTCTGGTGAAATGAGGCCTAATGCCCTTAGGCACTGATTTTCCATGTTGAAAATAACAGAAACAGATGCAATTGCCTATCCAGTCTGTTTTGAGATGGCCTTTCCATGTGATCCTGCAGCATATGACACTAAAGGTTGCTCAGTCTTTCTGAAAGCTTTAGTTCTGTCCAAGTAGAAGCGTAACTGCCTGTGTATGTCCAAAGAATGCAGAATTTTCTCACCCTTGTTCTGTGGATTTGGGTAAAAGGTAAGCAAATTAATGGTTTTGGTTGAGGGCCACACTGGACACCACCTTAGGCATAAATGTAGGGTTTGTCCTCAGAGAAACCCTGTCTGAATGAAAAATGATGAAAGGTTCCACAGCCATGAGTGCTTGTAACTCCGAGACTCGCCTTGCAAAGGTTATTGCTAGGAGCAGAGCTGTTTTCCAGGATAAGAATTTTATATCTGCTGTTGATGCTGGCTCGAAAGGAGGCAGTGTGAGTTTTTCCAAAATATATTTGAGGTCCCAGGCCGAAATTGGTGCTCTCCTTGGAGGCCTAATGTTTTTGGCCCCTCTCAGGTACTGCCTTATTAAAGGATGAGAAAAGATAGGTGGTTCCGTATTGTAATGGGCTGAAATGGCAGAGGCATGAATCTTAATTGAGGAGAAAGAAAGGCCTTTGTTCAGCATCACAGTTAGGTATTGTAAAATCTGAGGTATATTTGATACAGATGTGTCAATGCCTTGTTCCTGGTTCCAAGCACAGAATCTCTTCCATTTTTCTGCATAAGATTTTCTGGTACTGGGCCTCCTGGCCTCCAAAATAACATCCATAACAACTTTTGAAAGAGGAGTGTTCTGAATGGCTACATTATCCGCCATGCTGCCAGATTTAAGGTTCTGAGTTGGCTGTGCAGGATCTGATTGTTTTGTTGGGTCAACAAGTAAGAAGTTTGAGGCAATATCCATGCTGGACCTTGAGACAAGCTCTTTAGGATTGGGTACCAGTGCTGGCGGGGCCAGTCTGGTGCAATCAGCATCATTTTTGGCTTCTCTTGTCTGACCTTTAGGAGTACTCTGGGAAGGAGAGGCAGTGGGGGAAAAGCATATGCTGTTAGATTTTTCCAGCTGAATGATACGGCGTCCACTTTCCATGCTTGCTTGTGATAAATCCTTGAGCAAAATCTCTGCAACTGACAGTTGTGAGGGGAGGCAAATAGATCTATGTCTGGGCATCCCCATTTCCTTATTATCATGCTGAAGACTTCTGGATCCAGTTTCCATTCGTGGGGATCCATGAGGTTTCTGCTTAGTTCATCTGCCAGAGTATTTGTTTTTCTTGGCAGGAATTGTGCTTGCAGGTGAACTTGAAAAGCCAATGCTGTGTCCCATAAGGTCATTGCTTTTCTGCAGAGGGGGTAGGAATGTGTACCTCCCTGCTTGTTTATGTACCACATGACCGTAGTGTTGCCTGTCTTTATCAGTAACTGTCCTGGATGAAGCAGGTCCTTGAAAGCTGTCAGGGCATTTTTAAACAGCTAGCATCTCTTTTTGATTGATGTGAAGATGCATTTGGTTTGCAGGCCATGTGCCCTGAATACATTTTCCTGCCATATGGGTCCCCCAGGCATAATCTGATGCATCCGTTGTCAGTGTCTCTGTGGGTAAACTGAATGGCAGACCCTTGCTGTGGTGACAGGCTTCTGCCCACCATCGAAACTATTTTAGGCAGGGAATGAGTGCAATTACTGTCTCCAGGCTGTGGCAATGCGGAGTCCAAACACTTTTCAGATACCACTGTAGTTTCCTCATATGCGGTCTGGCATATGGAATTAGTAGAATACAGGATGCCATGAAACCCAAGGCCTGCAGGATTTTCCTTGCAGATAAGTGTTTTTTGTTGCCAATTTCTTGAAGTAAGTAGTCAGTTGCTTTTGCTTGTCTGGCATGAGATAAGCCATCTGGCCAGTTGTATTTAAGCTTGCACCCAGGAATATTATCTCTTGAGAGGGCACTAGTTTTGATTTCTTTTCGTTTACTGTGTACCCTAGGCCAATTAGTAATCTTTTTACAAACGCCAGATGCTTTATAAAAGTGTCTTTGTTCTCTGCTTGAATTAGGCAGTCGTCCACGTAGGGATATATTTGAATTACTTTTTGTCTGCAAAACGCAATTACTGGTGCCAGGCATTTTGTGAAGACCCTGGGCGCAGTAGATAAGCCAAAGGGCAGTGCAGAGAACTGGTAATGCATTGAGCCAGTTATGAATATGAGGTATCTTCTGCAAGATTCTCTGATTGGGACATGCAGGTATGCCTCTTTTAGGTCCAAAGTTACCAGCCAAGCCCTCTTGCCCAGCATGGGCAGTAGCTGCTGTAGAGTCAACATCTTGAATTTTTGAACTTCCAGAAACATATTTAGTATAGACAAGTCCAGTATTGGTCTCCAGGTTTTGTCCTTCCTGGGTACTAGGAAAGGTCTGGAGTAAAATCCTTGCCCCTGCTCTTGTTGTGGTACTTGCTGAATGGCCCTCATGTCCATGAGGGCTGTAATTTGCTTTTGTGCCTCTGCCCATTGATTGTGTGGCAGGTCTGGCATGCCCTTTGACCTTGGCAGAGTGTGAAAATGGAACCTGTAGCCTTGGGACACTATGTTCAGGACCCATTTGTCTTGGATAACCATTTGCCAATTTGACGAAAAAAGTGCTAGTTTTCCCCCTAAGGGGGCTGTCAAAAGAAAACTGCTTGGAACTGGTAGAGGAAAGTCATTGAGACCGTTTCCTGTAAGGTTGTGATTTGTCTTCTCCGCTTTTGGAGGTAGGAGCACCCCATTGTTTAGGCCTGTATGAGCTTTGGGGCTGAGATCTGCCTCTGGGACACCTGTATCTGCCTCTTTGTGGTCTGTCTGACACTGGAAAGGACCAATTTTTAGAAGGCCAGTTCCTGCTAAACCTGGGTGACTGTACCTGTAAGAAATCCTTGACTGTTTGCATGGATTTTGCTTTATTCTCCATTTTTTTCAACACCTCTTCTGCTTTAGTACCAAACAAAGTATCATGCTGTAATGGTGCATCTAACAATTTTGCTTTAACATGATCAGGCAGATTCTGTTCCTTTAACCAAGCATGCCTTCTAATAACAGAACCTGTAACAGCGGCCCTGCAAGAGGCCTCCAGTGAATCATAATCACATTGCAAAGTTAAAAAAGTTTGTTCCACCCTTTCCGCACTTTGTTAGAAGGGATTTTAACCTAAAGGAACTGTTTGAGAGGAAAAGTGAGATTCAGCTTCAAACCCTGTGAGAACCAAGCTTGGCACCCCACCAGTGTGGGAGTTGTAAACAATGGTTTTGCTATGCTCAACTAGGATATAGTGTACATCCCCTCTAGAAAATTTAAATTTAGTTCAGTGAAGTATTATAATTGTGGAACTAAAGGGGTGGTATACCTGGGGTTATGCTTATCCAGCAACAGTTTCTATGCGGGTAAAACAGAAAGACAGTTAAGAAAAAAGGGTTTACGAGCACTTCAATGACATTGTTAAGTCTAAAGAAAGTAATGCTTTTTACAAACACTCCCTCACCTGTAAGAATTTGAAAATTAAATTGATGGTTTTGGAACAAGTTGCTCCAGACATCAGGGGAGGTAGTTGGGAAACAAGGCTTGAGTACCGTGAGCTATTTTGGCAGCTTAGGTTGGATGCAGGAAAGTTTCCGGGTTTGAATGACATCAATATTAACAGTGTCTTGAGGTTGAGGAAGGCCCATTTATAACACCTACAATATTTATTAATCTTGATTTAATATTTATTAAAATTATTTAAATTTATTCCTCCTCTGGTTAGATTGAATTTTATTATATTCTGTTTGGTGACTATTAATATTGACATTTTTCGAATTAGGAACACTAGTACATTATATTTGTACTGTTGATGGATGTACTTTAAGGAGGTCAACCCGACTTTGTGTTTTGGCATATAACCTTAAAGGCAGGTCAAACTACTATGCTGTAAATAACATCTATGCCCATATTTACACATTTTTTATACACCTTTTTAATATGTAATCATACATATATTTTTTATTAATACTAGGATTACTTCTTATCATTAATTTTTATTTCTGTGGTTGGTTGCATATTCATGTATTTTATGTATACATAAGGATTTATACAAAGAATGTATGTACACACTTGGACTTTTAATTATTTATAACATTTAAAGGGTATTTTTATGCAATTACCCTTGTGTTTTATTTCAGTCCAGTGTGTCAACTTCGTTATAATCTTTTATTGATTTTTTGGTTCTCCATATTTAATCCTTGGACACAGATTTTCAATATCTAACAGTCATTCATATGAGGTCCGTTTATTGTTTTCTGTTTTATGGTATTAAGTGGACTGAGAGGAACTTTTTAGAACAGGGACCTTTAAATAAATTAAACTGTGCTTATTAATTACTGTCCTGTGACATGTTTAAATGTATTTAACTGTTTTAACTTGGTCACTGGATGTTTTGTTACCTTGATAAAGCTCGGTAATAACCGAGCAAAAGCACTTGGGATTATTTGATATCTGTTGTTCAATAAAAACCTTTTTATTCACTTTACACTTCTAAGTGATTATTCTGGCTCCTGTGTTGCCAGGCAAGCTTTTTTGCGATTTTCTTGGTCATTCAATTTTGGACTTTGTGACATTGCAAAGTATGCTTTCCCACTTGTTCAGTTGCATGCAATAAATCCTGCAATTCCTTGTTCTCTGAACATTCAGTATTTGTCAACATTTTCTGTTTAAGCAGTGACATTAAATATTGCTGATATTTAAGCATATGAAACTGACAATTTAAAGCCCTTACAGCCAGGGTAGCAGAAGTGTAGACTTTTTCCCCCATCTGTCTAGAGCCCTAGAATCCCTATCAGAGCGGACAGGGTTTTTTGCAGTGGAAGCTTTAACCCCCCATGGGACCCTGAGATATAGTTTCTGGGTCAGCAACGGGGTTTTTATACAGGAATTTATGAGAATCCGGGACCCTGTAGTATCTGTCTGGCTTAGCAGGTGCAGGGGGTAAAGAGTCAGGGGACAGGCCGGACTCTGAAAATACATCATCTACAATGTCTAGAACAGGTGGAATAGCAAGGGGTCTGTGCTGAGGAAGAAGAAAAAGTCTATGAGCCTTTTCTTAGATTCAGAATAATCTTGGCTCTCCCAGTGGAAATGCTCCCGCATAGTATGCGGGGTTTCCCCAAAAGAATAACCCTCAGGAGGAGAGGCTGAAGGAAAGGATTCTTCAGCATCAGAATCCTCATAGGGAAGCATGGCGTAATCCTGTTCAGAAGAGGAATCAGAGGAAATAGATACCTGATCAGAAGAATCACACTGTCTCTTGCCTAGGCCTCTTATCAGGAGGGGGATGGGAGCCCCTGATCAAAGTAATTAGGTCTTCGGCCATTTTGAGCATCTGTTTTTTAGGCATGGAAGTCTGAGTAGGAGAATGCTGTACTTGTTTCTTTGTCTTTAGAGCTGCTCTAGTCTTTGTTTTGAAGCTGATGATGGCATAATATATAGTTGTGTAGGTCTGAAGACACCCTCAGAAGCCGATTCCTCCTCAGCGGCTCCGGACCCATCTGAGGGAATGATTTCCGAGTGTCCAATACCTTGAGTATCCAGAGGCCCAGTCGGCTCCATGTGGGAGTCGGTAGCGGGCGCCTGGGGCTGCGAAAGCACCTCACTGAGAACCGGCGACTGGCCTCGTAGAGGCTTCATCGTCTGTTTTGGACCTCGGATGCCTATCCTTGTCCTTTTCCTTGCGTTTTTTTGTAAACTCCGGTTGTCGGCTGGTCCGACGGCATTATATAATTAAATCTTCGGCCAAAGTAATGAAATGCAAAATCGAACCGACACTTGATAGTGCGTTGGTTAAATCTAGCACAAAAGTGGCAGCTAGCAACGTTGTGATCAGGGCCTAGGCAAGGAATACAATAAGAGTGAAAATCCTTATGAGGTATTTGCTTCCCACAAGAAATACAATTGTGAACTTTTTCTGACATCGGTCTGGCGCAAGAAAAACATTTCCCCAATGGGGTACTTCGCTTTAATGAAGACTTCGGTTCTGAAATTCGGATTTGAAAATCTCAGGAGTTGGCCGACCGGCACTTGCGAACTGCTTTTGCTTCGGGAAGACTGAAGAAAATGGCGTCGGCTGCATCTTTTATACCCCTGGCGCTCTGACGTCAGGGAAGAGGTGACAGCAACCGACGCCGGACCTAGACTTTGGAATTCTGGCCGACTGAGGGTAGCCTGCCAGCAGGATAACCCAAGAGTAATGACTGCAACAGTGAAACACAATGAACATCAGCCCTAGTGGAATGCACTTTCACGCCATGTTCTAATGGTTGATTCACTTAAGAATATGACAATTTTATGCAGTCAGTTAACTTTGGATACTGATAGCCCTTTCTTATTGTCAGCATGAGAAGCAAAGAGTTGCTCTGATTTTCTGAATTCCTTTGTTCTGTCCAAATAGAATCTTAACTGCCTGTGAACATCAAACTTATGCAACATATACTCCAACTTGTTAGAATGGTTACTGAAGAAAAATGGGAGATCGATAGTTTGATTCAGGTTAGTGTCAGTACATACCTTTGGAAGGAAGGAAGGATTAGTCCTCAGTGACACTCTGTCGGGATGAAACACCAAATATGGGGGGGTTTATAGATAGGGCCTGAATCTTGGACACTCTACGTGCTGAGGTAATAGCTACCAAGAAATTTTTTCTGAGAGAGAAATTTTAAATGGCAGGACGATGCAGGCTCAAAGGGAGGAAGAATAATCCGTGACAGCACAAAAGTCAAATTCCAGGGAGTAAAAGGTTGTCTAACAGGCAGTCTAAGATGAATGGTACCCTTTAAGAAGGCACTACATAGTCTGTGTGACATCAGGTTGGAACCTTCAGATCAGAGAAGATCCTTTCTGCAAGAATCTGTAATCATTATCAAGAATGACATCGGAAGTTGTTGGTAAGACCACTGGGTGAAGAGCAACCATTGATGTATTCTCATGTGCATACGCCATAGAAGGACTGCTATGAGCGTAGCTGCCATGGTACTAGTAGTTTCAACACTTGAGAGGCTGGTACTTTTTTCTTGTCAGAATGTCTGATACTAGTTTCGAAGAGCAACTATTCTGTCCAGTGGCAATTTTACCATGGTGGCGGTGGTGTCCAAGTCTGCTCCGATAAAGGAGATACACTGCGATGGTGACAATGCAGACTTGTCGAAATTTATAGTTATTCCTGAGAGCACAGATTGAGTGTGTGATCCCTGGATAGAATTAGTTGATGCCTGGAGGTGGCGGTAATGAGCCAGTCGCCCAGATACAGAAACACTCGGAATCCTAGATGCCTCAGGTGAGCTGTAAAGTACAGTTTTGTACCTACCATAAATGTAGATGTCCGAGAGGAATGCATCTGCAGTCTTTACAAATGGGTTGTCCTGTCGTCAGGCAGCCCTTCGGTCGGCCGGATTCCAAAGTCTGGGTCTGGCTTCGATGGTGTCGCACTTCACCCGACGTCATTGCGGCAGTTATTCGGGTATAAAGGCATCAGCCGATGCCATTTTCCTCAGTGTTTCTTGCCCCAGATGCCAGGTGCCCTCTTGGATGGCTAAATTTGGATAAATGCCAAAGTTTCCAAATAGTAGAGAGCAAACACATAAAATAAGCATGTATGTACATATATACAAACAAATACACCATAATAGATCCCCCCCAAGCTAGCTGAAGATTGGCAAATACCCTAGGAGTACCTCAGAGGGGAAGGAGGGTGGGTAATCCTGACTGCAGATGCATTCCTCTCGGACATCTACATTTATGGTAGGTACAATTTATTTATTTATTTATTTATTTTACATTTGTTGACCGGGCTAGTCTAGCTGGACATATTTCCATTTTCAGTAGAGGCCCGGGGAGAAAAGCTCCACAAAAAAACATAACAATGAGAGATAAACAGAGACATATTGTTAATAAACACATAGAAATACTAATAAAAAACTGTACTATGTCCTTCAAGGATGCATCTGCAGTCTTTACAAATGGGTAGAATACCATAGCTAAACTAGGGGAGGAGGAAATGAGAAGAGATTATGGTGTAGTTAGGATCCCTTGCAAAACAGCCGTGGCAAAACCAGCACGGGATCTAGAGTATAGAGGTAAGTTATAATGCTTGGCAAATGTATGCACGGAGGTCCAAGTAGCAGCCTCTATAATGTCCTTGGTAGCCACTCCTCGTAAGAAAGCTGTGGTAGTGGCTGTGGCCCTTGTGGAGTGAGGCCTGATGTTCTCTGGGGTTTTCTTTCCATGGTAGGAGTAACAAAATCTAATGCAATTTCCTATCCATTTGGAGATTGTCTGTTTAGAAATTGGATTTCCTTCCTTTCCTGTTGCATATGCTACCAGAAGCTGGTCAGTTTTTCTATTGTTTTTTGTCCTGTCCAGGTAGTAGCATAATTGTCTGTGTACATCCAAGGTATGTAAGAGCCTTTCTCCCCTGTTCTGTGGGTTGGGGAAGAATGTAGGAAGGTGGATAGCCTGATTTAAAGATACTCTGGATACCACCTTAGGCATAAATGTAGGATTTGTTCTCATGGACACTCTATCTTGATGGAAAATTAGGAAGGGTTGCACTGCCATTAATGCCTGTAGTTCAGAGACCCTTCTTGCTGAAGTTATTGCCAGCAGGAAAGCAGTCTTCCAGGATAAGTATTGTAATTCTGCTGTTGCTGCTGGTTCGAAAGGAGGAAGAGTCAGTTTTTCTAACACAAAGCTCAAGTCCCATGCTGGCAATGGAGGTTTCCTGGGAGGTTTCACATTTTTAATTCCTCTCAGAAACTGTCTGAGCAGAGGATGCGAGAAGACAGGAGGATCCAAGCTGTACTCTGCTGAAATAGCTGATACATGTATCTTGATGGAAGAGTAGGACAGGCCTGTATGGAAGAGCTCCGCCAAGTACTCCAGGATGTTGGCTATGTTCACCAGTGTCACATCTTGCCCTTTTGCAGTACTCCAGATGAGATATCTTTTCCATTTTGCTGCATAATTCTTTCTTGTTGAAGGTCTACGAGCCTCCAGGATTATGTCTTTAACCCTTTGGGATAAATTTGGGTTAACTGCTGTTATGTAATGTTCCAGGCAGTTAGCTGCAGAGTTTTTAGGTTTGGATGCAGGATGTTGTAGTTGTTCTGTGTTAGCAGTAATGGGATCAGGGGCAGTGTCCATATTTGTTCCCGGGACATGCTCCTCAGCAGTGGATACCAATGTTGTCTTGGCCAGTCTGGGACTATCAGAATGATCCTCGGACGTTCCTCTTTGATCTTCAGAAGCACCTTGTGCATCAAAGGAAGTGGAGGGAAGGCGTATGCTGTCAGGCTTTTCCAACTGAAAGATAGGGAGTCCACCTTCCAAGCAAGTGGGTGGTAAGTCCTTGTGCAGAATTTCTTCAACTGATGATTGAATGGGGATGCAAACAAGTCTATTTGTATTAATCCCCATTCTCTTGTGATGGTTTTGAAGATGTCCGGATGCAGCATCCATTCGTGGGCATCTGTTGTAGTTCTGCTTAATATGTCTGCTAGAATGTTTTCCTTCCCTGGTACATAAATTGCCTGTAACTGAATGTTGTAGCTCAGAGCCACATCCCATAGGTCCAGTGCCAGCCGGCATAGAGGGTATGAGTGTGTGCCTCCCTGTTTGTTGATGTACCACATAACTGTGGTGTTGTCTGTCCTTATCATCAACTGGCCTTCTTGGAGAAAAGGTCTGAATGCCTGGATTGCCAATTTCACTGCCATCATTTCTTTTAGATTTATGTGCAGATGTTGCTGGTCTTGAGTCCATAGGCCTTGAATGCACTTGCCCATCATGTGTGCCCCCCAACCGAGGTCTGAGGCATCTGTTGTGATGGTTTGTCTTGGTTGACTTTTGCAGAAGGGCAATCCTGTGTTTGATTGGCAGGCCTGAGCCCACCATAGGAACTCTTGCTTCAGGCATGGGATCATTGGAATTTTGGTTTCTAGGCTGTGCTGGTGCTGGGACCACAAATTCTTTAGGTACCACTGTAGCTTTCTCATATGCAGCCTGGCATGAGGGACCAGTATTATGCAGGATGTCATGAAGCCTAGAGCTTGTAGCACTTTTCTTGCAGTTAAATGGTTCTGCTTCGTTAATGCCAAGAAGTAGAGAGGAAGTTGCTCTTTCTTTTCTGTAGTCAGAAATGCCATTTGTTTTGATGTGTCCAGTTCTGCACCCAGAAAGGTTATTCTTTGGGATGGAATCAGCCTTGACTTTTTTGTACTGACTGTATATCCCAGGGCTTGCAGCAGGTAGATGACTCTTTGTAAGTCTTCTGATAGTTTGTTTTTGTTGTCCGCTTGTATCAGGCAGTCGTCCAGGTAGGGATAGATTTGAATCCCCTGAAGTCTGCAATGAGCGATTACTGATGCCAGGCATTTCGTGAACACTCTGGGTGCAGTAGATAAGCCAAAGGGCAATGCTGAGAATTGATAATGCTCTGATCCTGCAAGAAATCTGAGGTATCTTCTGCAAATTGGTCTTATGGGGACATGCAGGTATGCCTCCTTGAGATCTAGAGTTACCAGCCAAGACTCCTTGCCCAGCATGGGAAGAAGCTGCTGTAGGGTCAGCATTTTGAATTTTGGAACAATGAGGAATGTGTTTAAAGCGGACAGATCTAGAATAGGCCTCCATTTGTTTTCTTTTCTTGGTACCAGGAAGAGTCTGGAGTAAAATCCCTTTCCTTGCTCCATAGATGGTACCTTCTCCACAGCTCTCATTTTTAATAATTGAGATATTTGTTTTAGAGCTTCTGTCCTTTGAGTAGGTGGTAGGTTTGGCATTCCTCTCTTTCCTGGTAGAGTATGGAAGTGGAATCTGTAACCTTGGTCTATAGTTTGCAAAATCCATTTTTCTCTTGTAATGCAGTGCCAGTTTCTTGAAAATAAGGTTCGCTTTCCGCCTAAAGGTGCTTCTAGTTGTTCCCTGGTAGGCGGTGCCACCGCCAAGTCACTGTGATTGAGTTGTTGTAGTGGTGGTGGCTGTATCCGTGCCTCGTTGGTTGTTACCCTGCCACTGGCGACCCCTGTAGGCACCCCTGGATTGGTTTCTGCCTCTAGAGTGCCTATTCCTGCCTCTTTGTGCCTTAGAGGAGTCTGGAAAGGACCAATTCTTGGAGGGCCAGTTCCTGCTAAACCTTGGAGGTTGAACTTGCAAGAAATCTTTCACTGTTTGCACAGATTTTGCTTTCTCTTCCATCTTTTTTAGTACCTGCTGTGCAGGGGAACCAAATAAATTGACCTTGTCCATAGGTGCATCCAAAAGCTTAGATATGACATGGTCTGGTAATGCCTGTTCTTTCAACCATGCATGCCTCCTGATAACTGTGCCAGTCATGGCTGATCTAAAGGAAGCCTCCAGTGCATCATAGCCACATTTTAAAGAATGGTTACTAACCTGCTGTATATGTTATGTACCATCTCTTGAACATACTTTTTATCTAAAGATTCTTCAGAGGACAGCTTTTTAGTCAACTGGTCAAGCATAAACTCTTGATATTGAATCATATGAAATTGGCAGTTCAAAGCTCTAGCTGACAAAGTAGCAGAGGTGTAAACTTTTTTACCCCATCTCTCTAAGGACCTGGATTCCCTTTCAGAGGGGAGGGGGTTTTTAGAAGAAGTAGCTGCTACAGCTTTTGGACCCTGGGAGATAGTCTCTGGATCTGCAAAAGGAGCCTTATATAAGTGGTGATGAGTGTCCGGGACCCTGTAGTACCTATCGGGCTTAGCAGGAGCCGGAGGTAAAGTATCAGGAGCAGTGCAAGCATCATTAAATGCATCATCAACAACAGAAAGAACTGGAGGTATAGCTAAAGGCCTATGCTGTGGCAAATGTAGAAAGGTCCTAAGCCTTTCTAGAGTCAGAGAAATCTTGGCCCTGCCACTGAAATTGTTCCCTCATAGCATGCAAAGTTTCCCCAAAGGAAAATTCCTCAGGAGGAGAGGCTGAAGGGATGGACTCCTCAGCATCAGAGTCTTCGTAAGGAGAATAAGAAGCCTCAGGAGGGTCTGTATGTTCTGAGTCATCAGAGGAATCATCTGCGGATACTGGCTCAGGGGGCTCTGCTCTAGGCCTCTTTTCTGGAGGAGGGAGAGAGGCCCTGTCTGGATGAGGCTGGGCTCCACGAATTAAAGAGATGAGATCCTCAGCCAAAGAAAGCATATGGGAGCTGGCGCTGGGCCTGTGAGAGGGGGGCTTGGCAGGCACAGGTTTTGATGCTTTGGCCGCTTTAGCCCTGGCAAAGGCCTTAATAGACATAGCTGGAGGAGGCCTAGCAGCTCCACGTGCAGGGGTAGAAATATCCAGGGGGATGGTGTCTGATAAATCCTGTGAAACCGCAACAGAAGGTTGGATTTCAGAAGCCGTTTCTACCAGGTTAGAAGAGGCCTCGGTAGAAGGCAAGTTATCAGCTGAAGAAAGAACCGCTTGCTCGGCTTCGGCCGAAACCGAGACACTCGTGGTTTGCTTAACCGCGGTTTCGCCCGAAACCGCGGACCGCGAGTGTCGGTCCTTTTCTTTGCGTTTCTTGGTTATTTGCGTAGTCGGAGGATCCGACGGGATAATGTAGGCAAAATCGGAGCCGAAAATCTGTTCAGCAAAGTCCGATCGACGTCTAAGCGTCCGCCGGTTAAAAGAAGCACAGGCTAGACAAGATGCTACGTCGTGGTCTGGGCCTAAACAATGTATGCAATAGGAGTGGAAATCTTTATGAGGTATTTGTTTCCCACAAGATAAACAGTTATTAACTTTCTCTGACATCGGCTGAGGCAAGAAAGAGTCCCCAACGGGGTACTTAGCTTTATAGAAGTCTTCGAAGTAGTATTCGGTAGTAGTAATCTCTGGATCTGACCGACCGGCACTTGCGAACAGCTTCTGCTTCGGGCGCCACGTGGCAAGAAAGACTGAGGAAAATGGCGTTGGCTGATGCCTTTATACCCGAATAACTGCTGCAATGACGTCGGGTGAAGTGCGACACCAGCCGAAGCCAGACCCAGACTTTGGAATCCGGCCGACAGAAGGGCTGCCTGACGACAGGACAACCCATTTGTAAAGACTGCAGATGCATCCTTGAAGGACATCCACTGCCATGCATTTGGTAAACACTCTGGGGGCTGTTGTGAGGCCAAAGGGCAGTGCTCGGAATTGGTAGTGACTGGCTCCCAGCCAGAAATGCAAGTGATCTCTGGATGGTCTGGCCATTTTGATATGATAGTACACATCCCTGAGATCTATAGAGCACATCCAATCACCTGTTCCTACAAATGGAAGGATCAATTGAAGCGTGACCATCCGAAACTTCTCCTTCTTTACGAAGGTGCTGAGTCTGCTGAGGTCCAAGATGGGCCTCCAGTCCCCTGTTTTCTTTGGAACTAAAAATAACCTGGAGTAAGTTATGGATCCAACTTGGTCTGCTGGGACTGGCTGGATGGCTTTTCCTGCAGCCTTTGGATTTCTATGGCTGCTTGATCCCTGAGACTGGGTGGAACGTCTGGGATTTTCTTTCGAACAGGTGTGGGTTCCGAGAACGGGATGATGTAACCTCTGGTAACAAAGCTTTGTACCCAAGAATCTTTTGTAATTTCCAGCCAGGGGTCTGGAAACAAAGACAAGCGACTCCAGAGTAGGTCAGTCAGGCCTCCTTTCAGAAGCGCTGGTAGGGCTTGCCAAAGAACCTGTCACCCTGGTTTTGTTAACCCCCTCTGCTGCCAGGGCAGCGTCTCCCATTTTTACCCCCTCCTATCCCCCTGGAGCTCTACGCGTGTTCTGGAAAGCTCCTTGGGACTTACGGAACCACATTTTCCCACCTTTTTGCCCTTTGGGGTACAGTCTAGTAGGGGTGGAAAAACGGACTCCTACGGCAAATAGAGTCTTTCCAACTTGCTCACACCTAGTGAGGGTCTCCTCGACTTTGGGCCCGAAAAGGAACGAGCCATCAAATGGGGTATTAATAAAGGAAGACTTGAAGGCTTCTGCAAAGGAGCATAAGCGCATCCAGGAATGTCTCCTAAGAGCTATTGCTGAACCCGCTTGCCTGACTTGAACCATTGGCTGCATAAGAAATGAGCCCATGTGTAAGAATGAACGGCGAGATTGAACAACTTCACATTAAACCTTAAATCTGCATGGCGTGCATGTTCAAATGGAAAAGTAGTTATATTTTCTCGCACAATTAAGATCACAGAAATGAGCAAACTTTTTGTTAAAGAGTTCGCCAGTGTAGCAATCCTTTCAGAAACTATGTTATCAAAAACATCAAAGAGAATGGAGAATCCATGGGCAGACACAATGGAATGGCCAAAAGATGTACTTTGACAGATAAGAAAGACCAGAGTCTAGTAACTCACAGGCACATTACAGCACCAGTGGTACACAATCCCTGATAGTGACTAGCCAGTAAGCAGGGTCCTAACTAGAAAACCCTTTCCATTGCTCAATGTAAGATGTTCTAGTAGCAGGTTTGCTTGCCTCCTTTAGCATATACTGCACGTCCTCTGAAAGGGGGTGCCTAAAAGGAATTTGAATTGAATCATCTAGACAGTTATCTGAAGGGGGTTGAGATTGGGGTATATCAAATTCCTTGTCTTGTATAAGTAGGCCCAGGTCTGTGAGGAAACTTGTGCTTCCTGCCATTGGCCAGTTCCATAAAAATGGAGAACAGATGTTGCCTGGCCAAAAAAGGGGTCACCACAATTATTCCTTACCAGTCTTTCTGAACCTTCACAATTATCCTGGATATCGCTGGAAACAGTGGATATGCATTAAGAAACATTCCCATCCATGGGAAAAAGAAAGCATCTTTTTTTACTGGCTTGTTTGCAAGATCAGAATCTGTTACGTCATCCATTTTGAAATGAGGCAACAGACTTGCTTGAGGTGTTGCCCATAACTGGATGGATTCCTGTCATACACCTTCCTCTCAACCTCCATTCGTATGGATTTGCCCTGGTTCTGCTCAGCTTGTCTACCACTTTTGTTTTGCTTTTAAAAAACATAGAGTACTTGAAGGGTTACAGTGTGTTGAACAGCTACCTCCCAAGCCGTTATATCCACCTTGCATAGAGGGTATGACAACGTTATACCCCCTTGTTAATGTACCACATCACTGTGGAGTAGTTTTATCACCTGGAGAGGTCCTGGGGACCACAGATGAGATTTTAAGGCACGGATCACAGCCAATATCTGAAATTTATGTGTTTTGGTCCATCTGAGGAATTCAGCAGGCACTGCACCATTACCCTCATTGAAACTGCCCCAGGCAAAACTTAAGGGTTAAGTAACTACAGATTAACTTTGAGGTAGAGGACAAAAGGGGAGACCTGGACTTGCTTGCACCTGTTGTCTCCACCAGTGCAGTTTCATTTCTACAAAGTCCATGAATGGAATCTAAAATTCCAGAGAATACAAATGTTGGGTCCATGTGTTTTAATATTTTTAGCAATTTTTTTTTTTTTTTTTTAAGAAGCCATTAAAGTTTTTCTCATGTGCATCTTGGCAAGAGGAATCTTGAGAATCATGGGTGACATAATTCCCAGGTTCCTGAGATACTCTCTGGATGAAGTCTGAGACAGAGTTGAGAAGTTCAGGAAAATTTGCCAGAGGAAAACCCACATTCTCCTGCATCAAAAAAGCCTTTTGCTGCAGGATGTCTAAGACATCCTAGAAAGACAATCCTGTGCAACAGGATCAAGGAGAACTTCTCAACATTTATCTGGAATTCTAGACTGTTCAGAAGAGATTAAATTCACATTAAGAGCTCTTGATATCTGGCAAAAGATTCTGCAAAGATAAGCAAGTCGTCTAAATAAGGAAAAATGTGAATGCTAGACAGTCTGCAATGAGCTATAGCTGGAGACTTTATAAATACCCTTGGTTCAGTAAATAAATTAAAGGGTAATGCAGAGAAATGATAATGTGACCCAGAGACAACAAATATGAGAAATTTTCTTAAGTCTTTGGCTATGGTAAAGTGGTGGCATGCATCTTTTAGGTCCAATGTTACAATAAAATTTTTCCTGCGGAAAGAGAGGTAACACACTCTGAAGGTCATTATCTTGAAATTTGAAACTTTCACATACAAACTTTGGAAGGAAAGATCTAGAAATGGCCTCCAAGAAGACTTTTTTCTTTGCTACCAGAATATAAGCCCTTGCACTTTTCATTTAATCGCATTGGTGCTATGACCCCTAGGATATGGAAGTGCTGAAGAATCTAAGGAAAATTTTCTGTTTGCTTCTGAGGGTGGGAAGGAACTCCCCTGAAAGGAGGTGTTTGTATCCAGTGACAACTGTATACTTCCTGAACTACTTTAACACCCATGAGTCTGTCACAATCTGTTGCCAAAGGGGAAATGTAGAGCCAGTTGTTGGGACACATTTTGAGAGATAGGGGCAGGGAGGGAGAAATGCTGGCTGGCATTGCTATTCCAAACTTGCTTACATTACCGGTACATTTTGTCACAACATAAGCCCTCAAAATAAGACAAAACCAACAACTGCGGCCCTGACAAGAAGCTTCCTACATCTGAGAAACATTGGGTTTCTTAAAGGGACACAGTCACTAAAAACAAGCCAACACCAACATAAATGTAATAATTAACATTTCTGCTTGGCAGGGTTCTCCAAAGGGAATATATTTGCCAGAAAGGAGTTGAAGTGCCAGCTGTTGTTCTTGTGAAGTCTCTGAACTGCTTTTCACATTGTTAAAAAGACTGAAGATGTATAAATTCTGAATGGTGATTTCTCCTCTTCCTTCTCAGGGCTGACCAATAAGTAGTCGGAGTGAAGTGTGGGAAAGAGACAGTTTTTGTAAGCTGGCCGTTTTTTGTGTCTTGTGCAGGACACAACCCATAAAGCCTATAGACCACTGCAGCAATGGAATGAACATGATCATTTCTTGTCATTAGTACGCATCTCTACACATTGTCAGATCACACCACCTCAATGTCTTCTCCCACCAAATTCTGCAGAAAGAAATGAACATTTCAGACCACTTTTTATAACTAATTGCTCACAGCCATTAAATTCTGCACCATAGCGTGTAATCTCTCTTGCATTAGCCTCATCAAAAAATTCTGGAGAACATTAATCTACGCTCACTGGCTACTTATCTTTTTTCACCCCTTTTTTTGATTGTTGGTCCATCCATCTCCTCTGTTTCCTTTCTGAAAAGCTACAGTGTACTGTAAAATAATGTTTCCAAACTTTAATTGTAAGCAATAATATTTTTAAATAAGGGTGGTCCAATAAATTAAATCAACTACTAGCCCACTTCACTTCTGTGTCCCCTTACAGACAATGTGTAGATAGAGGTTCATAACGTTACTGCTGAGTGACGCCTCTAAGTGCTCCTGCAGTTACATCCTACTGATGTCTCTAGGCTTCAAATACAGACTGCTTGCTCATATTTGCATTAATACTTCCAAAACCAGTGCTACATGCAAAGTTAAAACTTGCACAATGACAAAGACAACAGTACTGATATTTAACCTCTGTCTAATGCAGGTAAAGAGATTAACTGCTGTTCATAAAATATTTATTTATATCGTCATAAATTTCATATTTTTCTGAACATCTCGACAACCAAGAAGTACTGAGAGAATAACTACCATTATAAAAATAGCTTATGTTGAAGAGTTTGCCATTTACACTTTTTAGCACCTCTCTCCATTTTTTCCTCCAATGACACAATAATTGAACCTGTAGAACAAACAAAACTTCAGTGTTACTCTAGACAATGGCCTGAAGTTTGATAGGCACATAGCATTAACAATTTAAAAAGTCCATACAAAACGTGATGCACTTTATAAGGCTAAAGCATATCTGACCAATCATGCCAGACTTACTATTGCTAGGACTCACCTTCTACCTATCTTTCTTTACTGTTCACAGCTATTCAACCTACGTAAATCAGACAAATAACCTCAAATCTTGCTACAATAAAACATCTAAATTTGCCACCAACCTCCCTCACAGATTACATTATTGTACTGCCCTACACCATCTAAACTGGATAGAACTCCCTAACTCTCGATGAGCTAATAGTTGCCCACTCGGTTATCCATAAATCAGACTTCTGTACAGCCCTATCTGACCTTGTTCAACCCTACACTAATCTCACCTCACTCAGGTCAGCAGATAAAATATTGCTCCAAGTTATCAAAACCCATAACTTTCACGGTGATTCATTATACAGCCACACCATAGCCAAATCTTGGAATTCTCTTCCACAGCATATTCTATCCATTCCTGATACTCGGATCATCAAATGGCTCCGAACAGAATACTTCTCAAATCACTGCTTATGTTTCTGCACTTCCTCTGGCTAAGCTATTCCTACCCTGCTCTTCAGTCTTCTATTTCCTATGATCTTTGCCTATGAAAGTCTTCAAATGTCAGACGTATATCTTCATTTATCACATTAATACTTTCTTTAAAAAAAAAAAAAATTCCGAGTTGATTGTAATTTTTCTTAACATTGCAATTATATGTATATTTTGACTTTTGTTCTTGTCATGTCTGTAAACCCTTTCTTTATCTTACTGTAGCAAGTATATTTTTTCAACTTTTGTAACTTTACTTATTGTACCATGTGTGTATTTTTCTTTAACATTTGTAACTTTACTTGGGAGCTTTTCTCCCCAGGTCTCAGGTGAAAACGGGCTAATGGCCCAGTCGGCAGCACTACCCGGTAATCAAATGTAATAAAAAATAAATAATATGGTTCCAGAGATATGAATATTTGTTTGAAATGTTGAGGATATAATTCGATTCTAGCAAAAAGCTTAGGCTCTGCCCACTGGAAGTCACAGTGCAAACCACCAGACTTCCACTGGAGCGAAGGAGTTAAACTATCATTCTCAACAAGGAATTCATTCTAGCCGTGGAACCAAATAAACTTTCCCTGACCTAAAAGAAAGCATACATGCTAAACTTAACTATAGCTATAACTACATTTTGCTCTCTGACATAAAATGCTTTTGACACGTCAACCACCAATTTCCATCTTCCAACAGAACCCAGTGGCAAAGACGTAGATTTTCTACATTTGTGTGACTACGATACCATAAAATCCAGGTGGTGTCCTTGAGCCTAGATAACTGTAGCTTTTATTCTGGAGCAAGAAAGACCTGAAGATGGTACCAACCAACTCCTTTTTTATACCACTGCCACCATGAAGCAAGTGGAGGCAAATAATCAACTGGACCAGGGCAGGAAAGTCAAAGGTCTGGTGTTCAAGCCAGCCTTAGGATTCCTGCCTGAAGGAGCACTAAGAGGCAGTACTGCAACAGTGAATTACAAAGTACATCAAATGCTCCGCTAGCCACACAGAACAACAACATTAAGGGAACTCTATCCTTGCCCTTTTCTGTGGTAGTTCAGTTATCGGAATAAGGGAGGCAAGAAAAGGTGGCCTTTAATCTCAGCAGCTGAAAATACATCCACTGTTAGAGCCGTCTTGCAAAGGCATCTGTAGTAGAGCCAGATATTTTTGCTTTCCCACAGAATCACCAAATCACCATCTCCAAGGTTACACCAAAGCTAAGTAAGCTTCTGGAAGTCTTCCAAGTTCAACATCTATTCATGACAAATGGATAAGAATTTGCACAGAGGACTTGTCAGGGTGTATTAAGCCAACAGGAAATAATGAACCCAGATATGGAAATTCCAATTTCATGCTAGATCCCAAGCAATAACAACCTAGAACCAGGGACAAGAGTAGGTACCCACTTCATTTTCTTTATATTGATGTGCTTGGCCTAGTCATTCTGGCTCCAGCTGCCATGAGCACTCACAATTCTGGTGTATGCTCCCAACACCTAATGCATAGGTTTCTGATATCAAGGCCTGGCAAAATGGAATAGTTCAGGTACAATTCATAAGAGATTTTTGGGAAAAATGCAGGTTGGTCCAAAGGATAACTTACAACTGCTAGTGACCAGGTAAGACTCCCCATAGTGTGAACCTAAGAATATTTGTGAGCAAAGTTCAAGGCAGCAAGAAAAGAACATCATCATCATCATCATCAACAAGCAGAAGAAGAAAATCACTTTCTATGACAAACATCAATGCTGCTCAACAAGCTTGATGGAACGGGGATAGCCTATCATTATGTTTCAATCTCAGGAGAAAAAAAAGAGATCACTAGCTAGCGATAGGTCAAAGTCTAGCCTTTCACAGAATCACAATATGCAGAAAAGTACAGTTTTGTACCTACCATAAATGTAGATGTTAGAGTGTATACCCTGCTGCAGTCATCACACTTGGGTTATCCTGCAGTCAGGCGGTCCCGCAGTCAGCCCGAATTCCAAAGTCTTGGTCCGGCATCAGTTGCTGTCACTTCTTCCCTGATGTCAGAGCGCCAGGGGTATATCAGAGTCATCCGACGCCATTTTCTTCAGCGGTCTGGGGATCAAATTCAGCGGTAGCCAGGGGATGTGTAGGCGCCTCACTGAAAACAGGAGAACCGGCGACCTGCCCAGCCGAGGTCTCGGAGTCTGGCTTGGATCTAGGCTGCCTGTCTTTATCCTTGCATTTTTTATGCACGCCGGTAGTCGGTTGCTCCGACGGCATAGTGTAATTAAATTTTCTACCAAAGTGTCATGCGAAATCAAAGCGTCGCTTTATGGTTCGCTTATTGAACCTAGCACAAAACCGACAACCAGTGACGTTGTGGTCTGGGCCTAGGCAAGGTATACAGAAAGAATGAAAGTCCTTATGAGGTACTTGCTTCCCACAAGAAATGCAATTGTTAACTTTTTCTGACATTGTACTGAGGCAAGAAAAGGTTCCCCAATGGGGTACTTAGCTTTGAAGACTTCGGACTGAAACTCGACTCAAAAATCTCAGGTGTCGGCCGACCGGCACTTGCGAACTGCTTCTGCTTCGGGCACTGCACGGCAAGAAATACTGGAGAAAATGGCATTGGATGCCTCTGATATACCCCTGGCGCTCTGACGTCAGGGAAGAAGTGACAGCAACCGACACCGGACCAAGACTTTGGAATTTGGGCCGACTGCAGGACCGCCTGACGGCAGGATAACCCAAGTGTGATGACTGCAGCAGGGTAACACGATGAACATCAGCAGGCATCAACATCTTGGCAGTGGAATAAAAAGTCTAAATAATACATACGCATGAAAGATGTCTATGTCAGAATGATCCGGAAACTAAGCAGAGGCAGAATTACATACCACTCCACACAAACTGGCAACGTTTTCCACTACACTGAAAAGGTCTGGATGGTAAGGCTTCTTCACAGCATTAGTCATTTCTAAAACCCCAGACAAAACATCCAGCTGGATCATAGAGTCTAAAACAGCAGCAAAGCCCGAAAAGTGGAAATGGCAGTCACCAGAATGGATACAATTACAAGAGTTTACTGTATCAAGGATATGACATGTTGAATGCACTCTCTTCCAGAAGTGATAAGAAACAGTTTTGATTTCTTCCTTATTTTTAGATGAGGTATGGAATTCGTGGGGAGAGTAGGAAGACTTGACAGCCATCTCCCTTGCCACGAGATGACAAACATGTCCACAAGGTATTTTCCACAGTCATTGTTGAAAAAAGCAAAAAAGAGGAGGAAGCACCATTGTCTCCTAAATGGAGAGCAGGTAAATCTATAGCGTGTTCCTCTTCCAAAGATCTCAACTATTGCTTCTGAATCCATAATTCCAGAGGAGTACTGGAGGACTGATTCTCTAACCCCAACAGTAAAATGAACTGCTTCGATTCACTTCTGATGTACTGCCACAGTCAGGCACACAGGCCTCTTCAAGACAGCGACAAACTCATGCCTCTTTCCCCATTTAGGTATAATACAAGAGAAAACCTGGTGGACTGAGCAGAGAAAGGTTATTAAGCAACTTTCCCTCCAAGGCCTTTAAGACCAGGATGACTGTGACTCCTGCTGTTTGATATGGAGCTTCCTTTCCAGGAAGAAATATTTATCCTGAAGCACAAAGAGCCCAGGTGAACTCACCAGCCCGCCAATGAACCTGCAAAGTGTTTAGCTGCAGAAATGTAAAACCCAAGAAGGTGGCAATGACTGTAAAACAGCAAGTCTCAGTAACACTGGCCTAACACCAGGAAAAGATTTTGAATGAGTCCTTTAACACCTCATAGCCCAACTCAGCTCCCAGAAACCTGCATGCATGGAAATAGCACTATGAGGAGTATATTGCCAAAAGCTTTTAACTCTCTTGGCCCTCTCCATAGGAAGTGAAGACTGTACTAGAGTGCCCGACTCTGTGTTGATTAAGGTCATCTTCCAAAATTGTGTCAGAGACTGCTTCTAGTTTGCAATCACTTTCGGGAACTAATACTACAAGAGCACCTTCTCCAAGAATGTTATCAGGGAAATCACTCAATGGTGTCACCATTACCCAGTCATCCAGGCAAGGGAGTTCCTTCTCCTGCACAGCTTCAATCTCCACAGATGCCATCTTGATGAACATGCCAGGTGCATAGTAAAGCCCTAATGGCAACACTTTTTACTCAAATCGATGTCCACCCAAAGTGAACTGAAAGAAGTTCCTGTAATGATACTGTGCTAATGAGTCAAAGTACTGTGTCCAGCAACATCAGTGAGCCCTGTAACAGTATGGCAATGACAATTTAGAGATCCAACACCTACTGCTTAGCACCTTGTTAGTACTCAATGAACTCACAGACGTCAAGAATAGGACCGAAACCACCCATCTTTTAGAGAGTCAGAAAGGGGCTTTCTAAAGGAGGAAGGGCCTCTACAACCCAATGAGGAGTAGAGCAGGAGCCTATTCAAAGAGCTGCATGAAGCCAGTTTAGCCCTCGCGACAAAGCTTTTATGGGACAAAACCCAAGACTTTCAACATAACTTAAGCTAAGACCACATCCAGAATCCACTGTTTTTTGATAATGGCTCTCCAAACCAAGGCAGACTCAAAGGCAGACCTAGACAGTAGTTAGGACTGAAACTGTTGGGTCCTGAGATCAAGTCTCTTTGTAGTACATATCGGAGACTTACTTAAGTTTTAATGTTATATAGAGGAGATTTGTGAGTTAAGTCTATTTTGCCAATAAAGACATTTTCTAGTTGGCCGATTACAGAGGTTACTTCCTTTTACAATGGTTTACTTTACATTTTTTCATTCTTATTTTTATGTACATTTTATTTTTTGGATCCTATTTATGTGACAGCAATTTTTTTGAGCATGTACAGTTTTTTTTTCTATTTCACTGGGAATAGATCTGTGTTAAGATGACTAATTACATAGGAAGAATTCTGATAAATACCAGACAATGCACACAGATGGTGATATCAAAAATACAAAATATTTATGTTCTGTGTAAGAACTGCACTTTTATTACACACCATAACTGTTCACTGTCAGGAGTTATATACACATGCAAAAAAGAAGTAGCTATGTACTTACCATAATGTTCCATCTAAGTAGTTATACTTCATTTTTCTGCAACTTGTGAGTATACGGATCCGTATCGGATCCGAGCCGGCAACTTTTTTCTAGCATCTGCTGTAAGCTCCAAGCTCCTCCCCTTACCCATAATGCCCTACCATCTCCCATCTTCCCTCAGATCGAGTTTGCTGCAACTAACAATATATATGCAATTCAACCCAATAACCAACCTAAAAACAGGATAAGGTCCGGGGGACGGCGGGAGGGAATGTTGCAGAAAAATGAAGTATAACTACTCAGATGGAACGTTATGGTGAGTACATAACTTCTTTATCTCAAGTAGTTAAAGTACAGTTGTGTACCTACCATAAATGTAGATGTTCGAGTGTATTCACTGTTGCAGTCATTACAATTGGGTTATCCTGCTGGCAGGCTACCCGTAGTTGGCCCGAGTTCCAAAGTCTAGGTCCGGCGTAGTTTGCTGTCGCCTCCTCCCTGACGTCAGTGTGCCAGGGGTATAAAAGATGCAGCCGTCGCCATTTTCTTCAGGTTTTCTTGCCCCAGATGTCAGGTGCCCCTAAAATGGTAGGCTAAATTATGCCAATAAGCATGTATGCACAAAAAAAAAACTTTTCCTTCATCTACAAGCAAATACACCACATAGGTTGTATAGAATAGAAAAGTACAGATAAGTCCCAGCAAAGGAAAAGGGGGATGGTGGGAGGGTAACCTGGACTGCAACAGTGAATACACTCGAACATCTACATTTATGGTAGATACACAACTGTACTATGTTCATCGTGTTTCACTGTTGCAGTCATTACAATTGGGTTGAATCCCAAAGCTAAGGTTGGGAAGCTGGTGTTAAACAGGATTAGGAGAGGCTATCAGGCCCTGCAGAACTGCAGTGGCAAAGCCTGCCATAGATTTAGAGTAGAGAGGTAAATGATAGTGCTTTGTAAAAGTATGCAATGAACTCCAAGTTGTAGCCTCTAAGATGTCTTTGGTTGGTACTCCTCGGAGGAAGGCTGAAGTGGCTGCTGCTCTGGTTGAATGTGGCCTAATGCCCTTAGGCACTGATTTGCCATGCTGAGAATAGCAGAAATGAATGCAGTGACCTATCCACTTTGAAATAGTCTGCTTTGAGATAGGCTTTCCTTGTGATCCTGCAGCATACGAGTTGTTCAGTCTTTCTGAAAGCTTTGGTTCTGTCCAAGTAGAAGCGTAGCTGCCTGTGAATGTCCAAATAATGCAAAAGTCTCTCACCCTTATTCTGTGGGTTTGGATAAAAGGTAGGCAAACTGTTTGGTTAAGGGCCACACTGGACACTACCTTAGGCATAAATGTAGGGTTTGTCCTCAGAGAAACCCCATCAAGATGGAAAATGATAAAAGGTTCCACAGCCATGAGTGCCTGTAACTCTGAGACTCGTCTAGTGGAGGCGATTCCTATAAGCAGAGCTGTTTTCCAGGATAAGAATTTTATATCAGCTGCAGTGGCTGGCTCAAACTGAGGCAGTGTGAGTTTTTCCAAGACATAGTTGAGGTCCCATGCAGATATTGGTGCTCTCCTTGGAGGTCTTATGTTTCTGGTCCCTCTGAGGTACTGCCTTAGTAATGGATGAGAAAAAATAGGTGGTTCTGTATTGTAATGAGCTGAAACGGCAGAGGCATAAATTTTATTTGAGGAAAAAGAAAGGCCTTTATCCAGCATCTCAGTTAAGTATTGCAACATCTGAGGAATATTTGGAACAATCGTATCAACACCTTGTGCCTGGTTCCAAGCACAGAATCTCTTCCATTTTCCTGCATAAGATTTTCTGGTGCTAGGCCTCCTGGCCTCCAAAATAACATCCATCACGGCTTTAGAGAGAGGTGTGTCTTGAATGGCTACATTATCCGCCAGGCTGCCAGGTTTAAGGTCCTGAGTTGGCTGTGTAGTATCTGACGGTCTTGTTGGGTCAATAAGTGAGGAATTTGAGGTAAAGTCCAAGCTGGGCATTGAGACAAGCTCTTTAGGATTGGGTAACAGTGCTGGCGGGGCCAGTCTGGGGCAATCAGTATCATTTTTGGCTTCTCTTGTCTGACCTTGAGGAGTGCACCTTGGGGGAGGAGAGGCAGAGGAGGAAAGGCATATACTGTTAGGTTTTTCCAGCTGAAAGATAGAGCATCCACTTTCCATTCTTGCTTGTGATAAGTCCTTGTGCAGAATCTCTGTAGTTGGCAGTTGTGAGGGGAGGTAAATAGATCTATGTCCGAGCATCCCCAGTTCCTTGTTATCATGCTGAAAACTTGTGGATCCAATTTCCACTCGTGAGGATCCATTAGGTTTCTGCTTAGTTCGTCTGCCAGAGTATTTGTCCTTCCTGTCAGGAATTGTGCTTGCAGATGTACTTGATAAGTCAATGCTGTGTCCCACAAGTTCATGGCTAGTCTGCAGAGAGGGTAGGAATGTGTGCCTCCCTGCTTATGTACCCACATGACTGTAGTATTGTCCGTCTTTATCAGTAGTTGTCCTGGATGAAGTAGATCCTTGAAGGCTGTCAGGGCATTCTGAACAGCTAGCATCTCTTTTTGATTGATATGTAGATGAATTTGACCTGCGGACCATGTGCCCTGAATACATCTTCCTGCCATATGGGCCCCCAGGCATAATCTGATGCATCTGTTGTCAATGTCTGCCTGGCTGTGGGTAAGGTGAATGGCTGTCCCGTGTTGTCGTGACAGGCTTTTGCCCACCATTGAAACTCCTGTTGCAGGCAGGGAATGAGGGTAATTATTGTTTCCAGGCTGTGGCAATGTTGAGTCCAAACACTTTTTACACTTTTTAGATACAACTGAAGTTTCCTCATATGCAGTCTTGCATATGGAATTAGCTGAATGCAGGATGCCATGAAGCCCAAAGCCTGCAGATTTTTTCTTGCAGATAACTGGGTCTTTGTTGCCAACATTTTGAAATAAGTAGTCAGTTGTCTGTGTTTGCCTGGCGTGAGATAAGCCATCTGGGCAGTTGTATTTAAGCTTACACCCAGGAATATGATCTCTTGAGAGGGTACAAGTTTTGATTTCTTTTCGTTTACTGTGTACTCTAGACCTGTTAGTAATCTTTTTACGAACGCCAGATGCTGTAGTAGAATGTCCTTGTTCTCTGCTTGAATAAGGCAGTCGTCCAAGTAAGGATATATTTGTATTCCTCTTTGTCTGCAACATGCAATTACTGGTGCCAGGCATTTTGTGAAGACCCTGGAAGCAGTAGATAAGCCAAAGGGCAGTGCAGAGAATTGGTAGTGCATTGAGCCAGCTATAAATCTGAGGTATCTTCTGCATGACTGTCTGACTGGGACATGCAGGTATGCCTCTTTTAGGTCTAAAGTCACAAGCCAATCCTTCTTGCCCAGCATGGGCAGAAGCTGCTGCAGAGTTAGCATTTTGAATTTTGGAATATCCAGGAATGTGTTTTGGATAGACAGGTCCAGTATTGGTCTCCAGGCTTTGTCCTTTCTGGGCACCAAGAATAGCCTTGAGTAAAATCCTAGTCCCTGCTCTTGCTGTGGTACTTGCTGAATGGCTCATGTCCATGAGGGACGAAACTTGTTTTTGTGCCTCTGCCCATTGATTGCGTGGCAGGTCTGGCATACCATTTGGCCTTGGCAGGGTGTGAAAGTGGAATCTGTAGCCTTGTAATATGATATTTAAGACCCATTTGTCCTGGGTGATCATGTGCCAATTTTGTGAAAAAAGTGTTAGTTTTCCCCCCAAAGGAGCTGCCAGAAGATAAGTGCTTGGTGCTGGCAGGGGAAAATCATTGAGACGGTTTCCTGTATGGCTGTGATTTTTCCTCTCCGCTTTTGGAGGTAGAAGCACCCCATTGTTTAGGCCTGTATGAGCCTTAGGGCTGTGATCTGCCTCTGGGGCATCTGTATTTGCGTCTTTGTGGCCTGTCTGACACTGGAAAGGACCAATTCTTTGTAGGCCAGTTCCTGCTAAATCTGGGAGGCTGTACCTGCAAGAAATCCTTGACTGTTTGCATAGATTTAGCTTTGTCCTCCATTTTCTTCAAAACCTCTTCTGCTTTAACACCAAACAAGGTATCATGCTGTAATGGAGCATCTAATAGTTTTGTTTTAACATGATCGGGCAGATTCTGTTCTTTTAACCAAGCATGCCTCCTAATGACAGAACCTGTAACAGCGGCCCTGCAGGAGGCCTCTAGAGAATCGAAACCACACTGCAAAGTACGCTTTCCCACTTGTTCAGCTGCATGCAATAAAATCCTGCATTTCTTTGTTTTCTGCACATTCTGAATGTCAACATTTTCTGTTTAAGCAGTGACATAAGATATTGCTGATATTTAAGCATATGAAACTGGCAATTTAAAGCTCTTACAGCAAAGGTAGCAGAAGTATAAATCTTTTTCCCCCATCTGTCCAGGGCCCTTGAATCCCTATCAGAGGGGATAGGGTTTTTTGTAGTGGAAGCCTTGACCCCTTTGGGACCCTGAGAGATAGTTTCTGGGTCAGCAGCAGGGTTTTTATAAAGAAATTTGTGAATCAGGAACCCTGCAGTATCTGTCTGGCTTAACAGGAGCTGGTGGTAAAGAGTCAGGATACAGACCGGACTCTGAAAATACATCATCTACAATGTCTAAAACAAGGAGGAATAGCAAGGGGCCTGTGCTGAGGTAATAAAATGAAGTCTCTGAGCCTTTTCTTGGATTCTGAGTAATCTTGTCTCTCCCAGTGGAAATGCTCCCTCATAGTATGCAGGGTCTCCCCAAAAAAATAATCCTCAGGAGGAGAGGCTGAAGGGATAGATTCTTCAGCATCAGAATCCTCATAGGGAGGGAGAGAATATTCCTGTTCAGAAGAGGAATCAGAAGAAATGGAAACCTGATCTGAAGATTCATATTCTATCTCTTGCCTAGGCCTCTTATCAGGAGGGGGATGGGAACCCCTGATCAAAGTAATTAGGTCTTCGGACATTTCAAGCATCTGTTTTTTAGACGTGGTGGCCTGTCCAGGAGAATGCTGTACTTGTTTCTTTGCCTTTAGAGCTGCTTTAGTCTTTGCCTTTGAAGCTGAAGTTGATTTCACATATAACTGTGTAGGCCTGAAAACACCCTCAGAAGCAGATGCCTGCTCAGCGGCTTCGGACCCATCTGAGGGAATAGTTTCCGAATGTCCAATACCTTGAGTTTACAGCAGGCCTAGTCAGCTCCATGTGGGAGTCGGAAGCAGGCTGTGGCTCTGAGGTAGCGGGCGTCAGGGGCTGCGAAAGCACCTCACTGAGAACCGGTGACAGGCCTAGCGGAAGCCTCGTCGTCGGTTTTGGACCTCGGATGCCTGTCCTTTTCTTTTTCTTTGCGCTTTTTATAAACTCCGGTAGTTGGCTGTTCTGATGGCATTATATAACTGAATCTTCTGCCAAAGTAATGAAATGCAAAATCATACCGACGCTTAATAGTGCGTTGGTTAAATCTAGCACAAACCCGACAACTAGCAACGTTGTGGTCAGGGCCTAGGCAAGGAATACAGTAAGAATGAAAATCCTTATGAGGTATTTGCTTCCCACAAGAAATACAATTAACTTTTTCTGACATCGGTCTGGAGCAAGAAAAAAAGTTTCCCCAACAGGGCACTTAGCTTTAATGAAGACTTCGGATCTGAAATTCGAATTTGAAAATCTCAGGAGTCGGCCGACCGGCACTTGCGAACTGCTTTTGCTTCGGGCACCGCGTGGCAAGAAAGACGGAAGAAAATGGCGTCGGCTGCATCTCTTATACCTCTGGCGCACTGACGTCAGGGAGGAGGCGACAGCAACCGATGCCGGACCTAGACTTTGGAACTCGGGCCAACTGCGGGTAGCCTGCCAACAGGATAACCCAATTGTAATGACTGCAACAGTGAAACATGATGAACATCTTCATTTTATCTGCAACCTGTGGGACAGAGTCCCCAGCTACTCCGATCCTGGGAGGCCCTTATGGAAGGATATTCCTGAGTACCGCAGAGCCAAAGGATGCTCTACCCCTAGAAATCAGATCCAATTTGTAATGGGAAATGAAGGTATGTGAATTGGCTCATGTGGCTGCTGCGCAAATATCGTCCAAAGGTACCCTGGACCAAAAGGCAGCAGAAGTCGCCATGGACCTGGTAGAGTGAGCCTTAACTATACCAGGAGGTGATAAACCTTTTGCTTTGTAAGCATGTGAAATGCAAAGAGTGATCCATCTGGCTAAATAAACTTTAGAAATAGCTTTTCCCATAAATGCTTTGGAAAAGGAAACAATCGATCAGTCTTGCGGAAAAACTTCGTTCTATGAAGATAAAAATGAAGCTGTCTATGACCATCCAACAAATAGAGTTTGTATTCACCTTTACTTAGAAAGTTGGGAAAGAAAACAGGCAGATTAATGGACTGGTTTACATTTGCTTCAGATGCCACTTTAGGTAAGAAGAAAGGGTTAGTACGGAGGGAAACCCTATCCTTATGGAAGAGCAAATACGGAGGGACGGCAGACGGAGCTTGAAGCTCAGAAACTCTCCTAGCCGAAGTGATGGCGACTAGGAAAGCTGTCTTCCAGGATAAAAATATTAAGTCCACCGAAGCTGCGGGTTCAAAAGGAGGGGCTACCAACGCCTGTAAAACAAAAGTAAGGTCCCAAGGAGGTACAGAATCCTTGACAGGGGGCCGTAGCAGAAAAGTACCTTTAGGAAAAGCCTTACACAGCCTAGAGGAGGTTAAGGCCATGTTGCCTTCACCAACGTGAAAGCTGGAAATGGCTGCCAATTGTACTTTCACTGTGGAGGAACTAGCTCCTTGCTGAAAGATACCAGACAGGAAGTCCAACACCACTGGAACAGGAGCTGTAAAGGGATCTATTTCTCCCTGTGAAGCCCAAATGGAAAAGCTCTTCCATTTACTGCAATATAGTTTTCTAGTGGAGTCTTTAAGAAAGGCCACTAGAATCGATTTGACCTGGGATGAAAGACCGGGAGTCCTGGTGATTAACGGAACTGCAGCAACCAAGATGTTATCTTGAGGCTGTCCAGATCGGGTGGACGTGTCCCCAACAGATGGAAAATTAGATCCGGGCAGGGATCCAGAACCCATGCGGGAGCTAATAGAGGAGACCAAAGGAATGGGAACCAAACCAGACACGGCCAGAACGGGACAATGAGGATCACTTTGCACTGTAGTCGGCAAGCTTTCTGAAGAAACTTCGGAATGAGTGGCAATGGTGGATAAGCGGCAATGGTGGATAAGCATACAGAAGCCCGGGGGGAACCAAGCATGGACTAGAGCATCTCTGGGGACTTCCCCTGGTGAGGGAATCAGAGCGAAGAACTCGCTGCACTTCGCGTTGGAAGGAGATTCGAAGAGATTACAGCAAGGCTTACCCCATGCCAGGAAAATCTCCTCTGCTATCGACCGTTTCAGAGGCCACTCGTAAAGGCATCAGAATGGCCCGGCTCAATCTGTCCACTAAAATGTTGAAGCACCCCGGGATGTGCGTTGCTATCAGACACCGACCGGTGGAAATCGCCCATTCCCACACTCTCATGGCCTCGCGACATAGAGGGTAGGATATGGTTCCCCCCTGCTTGTTGATATACCAGACCAATGTGTTGTCTGACTGAATTGCAATCAATCTGAGAGGGAGGACTGTGTGAAAAGCTTCCAACACTAAAATCACTGCTCTCATCTCTAGAAAATGTATGTGTAAATTGGTCTCTGTCTGAGACCACGTGCCTTGGACTGTCCTTCCCAAACAGTGCCCCCCCCCCACCCGAGTTGAGAGGCGTCCGTGGTCACTGTGGTTTGAACTGAGGGTAACACAAATGGGCATCCAGTTGATATCTCCGGTGAAGTTAACCACCAAAGAAGAGAAGTCCTGCAGACTTGACTGATCTTGATTGGAAATTCCATGGGTAGATCAAGCCAGGACCACTGGACAGCCAGAGTCCATTGAAGAACCCGCATGTCAAGGCGTGCATACGGAGAATAGATATGGTGGCAGCCATGAAGCCCACAGCCCGGAGAACCTCGCTCGCCTTTGAAGACTGGGAGTTCGCTAGCTCAGCTTTGTGGCCCATGAGATGTAGAATCCTGTCTGGAGTTAGGAATACCTTCATCTGCAAAGTGTCTAACCGTGCCCCAATGAAGTCTAGAATTTTTACTGGTTGCAAATGGGATTTGTGAGCATTGACTGCAATTCCTAGTAGGTCTGCTAACCAAATGAAATAATCTCAGGCCAGACACAAATGATGCTTGTTGTGCGCAGCGAAGAGCCAGTCATCCAAGTAAGGAAACACCTGAATACCCTGAAGCCTCAGGTGGGCCGCTACAACTGCCATTACCTTGTTGAACACACTGGGGGCTGTGGTGAGACCAAAGGGTAGGGCCCTGAACTGAAAGTGACTGGCTCCTAGCCGGAAGCGCAGAAACCTCCTGGAGCTTCTGTGTATTTTGATGTGGTAGTAAGCATCCTGAAGGTCTAACGAGCACATCCAGTCGCACTCTCGGAGATAAGGTAGAATGGACTGTAGAGTGACTATCCGGAACTTCTGTTTTGCTACAGACAGGTTTAATGATGACAGGCCTAGAATGGGCCTGAGGTCCTCCATCATTTTTGGCACCAAAAAGAAAGTACAGTTTTGTACCTACCATAAATGTAGATGTCCGATAGGTATGCATCTGCAGTCATAACATATGGGTTGTCCTGCCTCAGGCAGCCCTTCGGTCAGCCGGATTCCAAAGTCTGAGTCTGGCCTCGGCTGATGTCGCATCTTCCCCGACATCACAGCTGCTGGGGTATAAAGGCATCAGCCGACGCCATTTTCCTCAGTGTTTCTTGCCCCAGATGCCAGGTGCCCTCTAGGAAGGCTAAATTTGGATAAAATTGAAAATTCCAAACAGAGTAATATTTATGGTAGGTACAAAACTGTACTATGTCCTTCAAGGATGCATCTGCAGTCATAACATATGGGTAGAATACCATAGCCAAACTGGGGGAGGAGGTACTAAGATAAGGATGGTGTAGTTATGATCCCCTGTAAAACTGCAGTTGCAAAACCTGCTCGGGTTCTGGAGTATAAAGGTAGATTGTAATGCTTGGCAAATGTATGCACGGAGCTCCAAGTAGCAGCTTCTAAAATGTCTTTGGTAGCCACCCCTCGTAGGAAAGCTGTAGTGGTGGCTGTGGCTCTTGTGGAGTGAGGCCTGATATTTTCAGGAGCTGTCTTTCCATGAAAAGAGTAGCAGAAACGAATGCAATTTCCTATCCATTTAGAGATTGTCTGTTTGGAAATTGCTTTTCCTTGCACTCCAGCTGCATATGCTACCAGAAGTTGGTCAGTTTTTCTGCTGGTTTTAGTTCTGTCCAGATAGTAGCTTAGTTGTCTGTGTACATCCAAGGTGTGCAGTAGTTTTTTCTCCCCTGTTCTGTGGGTTAGGGAAGAACGTAGGCAAATGAATAGCTTGGTTCAAGGATACCCTGGATACCACCTTTGGCATGAAAGTAGGATTGGTTCTCAGAGACACTCTATCCTGGTGAAAGATAAGGAAAGGCTGCACTGCCATTAGTGCCTGTAACTCGGATACTCTTCTTGCTGAAGTGATTTCTAGAAGGAAAGCAGTTTTCCAAGATAAGAACTGTAAGTCTGCTGATGCTGCTGGTTCAAAGGGAGGTAGTGTTAATTTTTCCAGCACAAAATTGAGATCCCATGCAGGAAGAGGGGGTTTTCTTGGGGGTTTTACATTTTTGACCCCTCTTAAAAATTGTCTGAGGAGAGGGTGAGAGAAGATAGGAGGATCCATGTTGTATTCTGCTGAAATTGCTGAAGCATGGATCTTAATGGAAGAATATGACAGGCCATTGTAGAACAGTTCTGCTAAGTATTCTAGGATGTGTGCTAGGTTTGCCAGTGTGACATTTGTACCCTTTGAAGCGCTCCACATGAGGAATCTATTCCATTTAGCTGAGTATGTCTTTCTTGCGGAGGGTCTACGAGCCTCCAGGATTATGTCCTTGACCCTTTGAGATAAGACAGTTTGGTTTTGTTTTAGACAATTTTCCAGGCAGTCAGCTGCAGTGTTTTCAAGTTTGGATGCAGTATCTTGAAGTTGTTCTGCGTTAGAAGTAGAGGCCATATGGGTAGAGGCCATGAGTTCGTCCGAGACATGCTTCTCAGCAGCGGATACCAGTGCTGCCTTGGCCAGTCTGGAGCTATCAGTATCACATTTAGCTGTTCCTCTCTGATCTTCAGTAGTACTCTGTACATCAATGGAAGTGGTGGAAAGGCATACACTGCTAGGGCATTCCAGTTGAAAGAGAGGGAGTCCACCTTCCAGGCTTGTGGGTGGTATACTCTTGAGCAGAATTTCTTTAGTTGGTTGTTGAGTGGGGAGGCGAACAGGTCTATCTCTGGCATTCCCCATTTGTTTGTTATGATTTTGAAGATGTCTGGATGCAGCATCCATTCGTGAGCATCCGTGGTAGTTCTGCTTAAGCTGTCTGCTAGTGAATTCTCTTTTCCTGGTATGAATTTGGCCTGCAGTTGGATGTTGAGATCCAGGGCTAGGTTCCACAGATCCATTGCCATCCGGCATAGAGGGTAGGAATGCGTGCCTCCCTGTTTATGTACCACATGACTGTGGTATTGTCTGTCCTTATCAGCAGATGACCTTTCTGGAGGAATGATTTGAATGCCTCAATTGCATGTTTCACTGCATCTCCTTTAGGTTTATGTGCAAATTCAGCTGGTCTCGAGTCCATAGGCCTTGGATGCACTTGTCTTCCATGTGTGCTCCCCATCCTCGGTCTGAGGCGTCCGTGGTGATGGTCTGCCTTGGATGTGGTTTGGTGAAAGGCAACCCTCTGTTGGACTGGCAGGCCTGAGCCCACCACAGGAATTCCTTTTTCAGGCATGGAATGATTGGAATCATTGTTTCTAGACTGTGCCTGTGTTGAGACCATACATTCCTTAGGTACCATTGTAATTTCCTCATATGCAGCCTGGCATGTGGGATCAAGATTATGCAAGATGCCATGTAACCCAGGGCCTGCATGACTTTCCTTGCAGTGAGCTGAGTTTGTCTTGTCAAAGCCATGAAGTAGACTGGTAGTTGCTTTTGTTTTTCTTCTGTGAGAAAAGCCATCTGAGTTATTGTGTCCAGATCTGCACCCAAAAAGGTTATCCTTTGGGATGGCACTAGTCTTGACTTCTGGATGTTGACTGTGTATCCCAAGGCCTGTAACAGGTATATGACATAGGCCAAATCCTTTGTAAGTCTTGTCCTGTTCTCTGCTTGTATTAGGCAGTCGTCCAGGTATGGGTAGATTTGAATTCCCTGAAGCCTGCAATGTGCAATTACTGATGCCAGGCATTTCGTGAATACTCTGGGCGCAGTAGATAAGCCAAATGGCAATGCTGGGAATTGATAATGCTCTGATCCTGCAAGAAATCTGAGGTGTCTTCTGCAATCTGGTCGTATAGGGACGTGCAGGTATGCCTCCTTGAGATCTAGAGTCACCAGCCAAGACTCCTTGCCCAACATGGGAAGAAGTTGCTGTAGGGTCAGCATTTTGAATTTTGGCACAATGAGATATGTGTTTAGTGCGGACAAGTTGAGAATAGGCCTCCATTGGGTTTCTTTTCTTGGTACAAGGAATAGTCTGGAGTAAAACCCTTGGCCTTGTTCCGTAGATGGTACCCTTTCTATTGCTTTCATCTGAAGTAAATTGTTGATTTGTCTTAAAGCCTCTGGCTTCTGGTTTGGTGGAAGGTTTGGCATTCCGCTCCTTCTTGGTAAAGTGTGGAAATGAAACCTGTATCCTCTGTCTATTGTTTGCAATGTCCATTTGTCTTTTGTAATGCAATGCCAGTTGTTTGAGAATAAAGCCAATTTTCCGCCCAAGGGTGCCTCCAGTTGTTCCCTTGTAGGCGGAGTCAGAGTCAAGTCATTGTGTTTGTCCTGTGGAAGTGGATGTAGTTGCAGCTGTGGCAGTACTTCTCTGGTTGGCAGGTTGCCACTGGCGACCCCTGCAGGCACCTTTTGATTGACCTCTGCCTCTTGGGCGTCTATTCCTGCCCCTCTGTGCTTTGGAGTTGTCTGGAAAGGACCAATTCTTTGAAGGCCAGTTTCTGCTGAACCTCGGAGGTTGGACCTGCAGAAAACCCTTAACTGTTTGCACAGATTTTGCTTTTTCTTCCACTTTCTTTAGAATCTCCTGTGCAGGGGAGCCAAATAAACTTTGTTTCTCCATTGGAGCATCTAGGAGTTTAGCCTTAACATGGTCCGGCAAGGATTGTTCTTTTAGCCAGGCATGTCTACGAATTACTGCCCCAGTCATAGCTGATCTAAATATGAAGCTTCCAGTGCATCATAGCCACATTTTAAAAATGATTACTGACCTGCTGAGAATTGTGTACCAAATCCTGAAGGGCCTTACGGTCTAAAGGTTCAGGAGAAGAAAGCTTTTTATTCAGCTGGTCTAACAAATATTCCTGGTACTGTATCATATGGAATTGACAGTTTAAAGCCCTGGCAGAAAGAGTCGCAGATGTATAAACCTTTTTTCCCCATCTCTCTAATGCTCTTGACTCCCTTTCAGAGGGTAGTGGGTTTTTGGCAGTGGCAGCTGCAACACCTTTCGGGCCCTGAGAAATAGTTTCTGGGTCTGCAGCATGGGCCTTATACAAGTGGAAGTGGGAATCCGGAACCCTGTAGTATCTGTCAGGTTTGGCAGGGGCCGGAGGAAGTGAATCAGGGGCAGAGCTGACATCATTATATGCATCATCAACTACAGTTAGCACAGGTGGTATGGCTAAAGGCCTATGCTGTGGCAAGTGTAAGAAAGTCCTAAGTCTTTTTCTAGAATCAGAAAAATCCTGACCCTGCCATTGAAAGTGTTCCCTCATAGAGTGTAAAGTTTCCCCAAAGGAAAATTCCTCCGGAGGGGAAGCAGAAGGGATAGAGTCTTCTGCATCAGAGTCCTCATAAGGTGAGTATGGCCCTTCATGATGGTCTGACAAATCAGATCCATCCGAGAAGTAGTCAGAGGAGAGAGGTTCAGGGGGTTCAGTCCTGGGCCTTTTGTCAGGAGGAGGTTGGGAGGCCCTGTCTGGGTGAGGTTGGGAACCCCTAATCAGAGAAATAAGGTCCTCATAATCAGAGAAATAAGGTCCTCAGCAAGACTGAGAATCTGGGTACTTGAGGAAGGTCTCTGTGAGGTTGATTTTGCAGGTAAAGCTTTAGTAATTTTAGCTGCTTTAGCCCTGGAGAAAGCCTTAATAGACATAGATGCAGGGGGCCTAGCTGCCCCACGTGCAGGAGTGGAAATGTCCAAAGGAATGGTGTCGGACAATTCTCGTGCGCTTCCTTCTTCGGTAGGAATTTCTGTAGCCGACTCGGCCGGGGCCTCGCTTGTTGGAGGTAAGATTTCGGCAGAAGGAAGAACCGAGGCCTTGGTTTCAGCCGAAACAGAGACACTAGCGGTAGGCCTAACCGTGGTTTCAGCTGAAACCGCGGGCCGCGAGTGTCAGTCCTTTTCCTTGTGTTTTTTTGGCTAAATGCGTAGTCGGAGTCTCTGACGGCATTTTATATGCAAAAGCGGATCCAAAAAACTCTTCTGCAAACTCCGACCGACGTCTAAGAGTCCGTCGGTTGAAGGAGGCACAAGCTAAACAGGCTGATACGTCGTGGTCTGGGCCTAAGCAAGGAAGACAGTAGGAATGGAAATCCTTATGAGGTATTTGTTTCCCACAAGTTAAACAATTATTTACTTTGTCTGACATCGGCTGAGGCAAGAAAGAGTCCCCAACGGGGTACTTAGCTTTTTAGAAGTCTTCGGTAGCTGAATCTCTGGATCTGACCGACCGGCACTTGCGGACAGCTTCTGCTTCGGGCACCGCGCGGCAAGAAAGACTGAGGAAAATGGCGTCGGCTGATGCCTTTATACCCCAGCAGCTGTGACGTCGGGGAAGATGCGACATCAGCCGAGGCCAGACCCAGACTTTGGAATCCGGCCGACCGAAGGGCTGCCTGAGGCAGGACAACCCATATGTTATGACTGCAGATGCATCCTTGAAGGACATCCTGGAGTAGACGCCTAATCCAGACTGATCGGGGGGGGGGGGCCTTTTCGATGGCTCGTTTGAGAAGCAGCTTTGAAACCTCTAGAGCTGCGGCCTCCCTGTGAGTGGGTGGAACATCCGGGAAGTGTTTTGTAATGTTTGAAGGGGCAATGAAAGGAATAGAGTAACCTCTGGATATTATCTGAAGAACCCAGTGATCTGTCGTAATGGACTCCCATGCCGCTGGGTGTAAGGACAATCGTCCCCAGACTGTCTCCACAGTAGGATAGTCGGGCAACCCCTCAGGGCTGCTGACCGGGTCTATCAGAAAAGGGTTCCCTAGACTAGAAATTCCTGGGACCCCCTCTACCTCTGGGTTGGCGTCGATCTTGTCCCCCTCTCCTCTGGGGGAATAGCTGTCCTGAGAATCCCGGGAAAACTGAGAATTTCGGAACCACATCTTTCTCTACCCTCTTTGATTCCTAGAGAAGGACCACTGAGGGTTAGAGAAGCGGACTCCGATGGCAGACAAAGTCTTCCTGTCCTTTTCGCTCTGGACCAGTGTGTCATGTACTGTCTTCCCAAAGAGGGAAGAGCCATCGTAGGGAGCGTTGATAAACGACGCCTTGAAAGGGTCCACAAACTGACAATCTGAGCCAGGCATGACGCCTCATGGCTATGCCTGTCCCAGCCACCCTAGCTGCTCCTTCCGTGGCGTGGGAAAGTAGCCGCATAGATGTATTTGAGACTGACTTCAGAGTAGACATTTTCACCGAGAACAGCTGTTTGTCCTGTGGCGATAAAGACTCTGGGGGCAACTCAGCGAATTCCAAAGCAAGATCTCGCAGAAGTCGAATCACATGTGCCAAATAATTCAGAGCACGGATAGAAAAGGTCGCTGAACAGTATACACGCTTCCCAAACCTATCCACTGACCTGGACTCCTTGTCTGGAATGTGGACTAAGGAACTCTCCTGTGCTAGTTCCTTCTTTGTGGCCGCTGCGACCAACATAGCATCAACTGGGGCTCCTTTCGACCAGGGTTGTCTATCCAGTGGAGGAGATAAGATCTTGTCAGGACGTTTGGGGATGGGCTCTACGGTGTCGGGCTACTTCCATGCCCTCGTGGTGATGAGGTCCACCAAGGGGTCTGCTGGTGGGGACACCCAGGAAGTAGATGGGCCCGTGCCAAAGGCCTCCAGGAACACTGACTCATCCCCAGAAGGTTTTGGGGATGACCAGCCTCCCCTCTGGCGGAGGATTTCCATAATTTCTCCGAAGGAGATGTCTTCGGGAGGTGACCTTGGGGAACCTTCTCCCTCATCTAAGTCAGTGTCAGTGATGAGGGACCCAGGGGAGTCCATGTGCCTCCTTTTGCGCTTGCGCTTGCAGTGGCCCTCTTCAGTGGGACTTTCAGAAGGGGATCCGCGAACCGCAGGGGTTTCCTCGGGGAAAATGACCTGGAGATCCTCTGGCATAGGCTGTCCCAAGATAGGATGAAGGGAGTCTTTGCCAAATCCAGGGGGGCCTGGGTGGTATCCGAGGGAATGGGCTGGGGTCTCGATCCCTGGGAGAGAACCCTCTCCACCACTTCGAAGGCTGAAGGAGAAGTCCTCCCCGGAGCCAAAGACAGGGTAGCCTGAGGTCCAAGGGAACAGGTTGGGTCCGAAAGAGTCAGAGTCGAAGAATCCATTCCCCCAGGTCCGACTCCCTGTCCGCGACTCCGAGAGTCATTCGGATCCGAGCAAGTCAGATCCGAGGAACTCAAGGTAATAGCTGGAGTCAACATTGGGGGAACCGTCGGCGCCGAGCTACCAGCTCCGAAAAACCTCTGATCCAAGAGCCCTGAAGCACGGATCGGGGGAGGAGAGATGGGGCGGAAAAGAGGCATGGAGGTCGCCCCTCGAGAGGGACCTGGCAAGACTCCCATCTGAATTTGGGTCTGAAGAAATCTCTGCATCATCCTGTCCATATCCATGTCAGATAAGCTCCGAGTCGACCTCGAAGAGGCCATAGACTTGGATCTGGCTGGTCTGCGCAGAGGGGTGGAGGGCCTCGGGTCCGAATGTTCCAACGGCTCCGGTGAGAAACGTGGTGACAGGAGCCGAGGAGAAGCGGGCCTCATGGTCTTGGATGGAGGGCTGAGAAAGAGCTCCCTGTCTGGGGATCTCTTACGATGCCTGTCTTTTTCCCCCTTTCTTCTCTGCGTCTTTCCTTTTCCTTCTCTTTTTCTTTATCATTGTTAGACTCGCTGACTGAAGATCTGTCCTTAGAGGACACATTGCCAGATGAAGAGAGAGGTTGAGTCCCTGTCTGGGGAGGTGCACTAGTGACTGAGGCCGAGGCAGAATCCAGCATGGCAACGGGGAGAAGGCCTTTGGTAACTAGCTTGGCCTTGCGATCCCTAAGGGCCCTGGGGTTGAAGCCTGAACAGATAGCACACTGGGTGGACAAATGTGCCACTCCTAGACATATCACACACGGAGTGTGACCATCAGCAGGGGAAAGCTTATGGCCACACTCTGTACATTTTTTGAACACAGGCTTTGGCTGATCAGCCACAGTCCTGCACTCAAAGGTAAAGGTACTCCATTCCCAACAAAAAAACACACACACACAGGTAGGGGAAGGGCAGGCCTCAGTACTATTCTACTACAAAAACTTTTTCTTTTTTTTTACACTACCAACGTGTTACTACAGAAGGGGAGGAAGGGTAATCCTACACAAACACATTAGATATAATCAAAAGTTTCCACTTACTATCCCTTTCTATATCAAAGTAAAGGAGAAAAGGAGACCACGATGCACACGACTGGTGCGGCAAACGAGATCTGAGGGAAAAGGAGATGGTATGGCATTATGGGTAAGTGGGGGGAGCTCGGAGCTTGGAGCAGATGCTAGAAAAAAGTTGCCAGCTCGGATCCGATACGGATCCATATACCCACAGGTTGCACATAAAATGAAGTTAACTACTTCAGATATATACACTACATTAGAGAGTGGAGTATCCAAACTAATTGGGACCTAGGTTAGTTTGGATAATCAAACATGCATTGAATTGGATAAAAAAACTAAAATTTTGTGTTTTCTACATGCAGGAATACACATTTCAACCATTCAGCGATTCCAGTGGACAATAAAAGGATATTTTTCACACAAGCTCAAAAAACATACACAAGTGAATACATAGGGTCTACATCAGAACACCGACAAAGCCGTTAATTGAACGGCCTTATCATAGAAAATGCCAGTGATGGAAGTGTGTTTTGTGAGACTGCAGTACAGTGAAGATTGGAACATTTGCCCTTTCCTCACTGTAGTGCGATCTCGGAGTTGGTATATATAAATTAGCAGGGGGGGGGTGCAGCCCCCCACAAAATTCCATCATTGGCATTTTCGATAAGGCCATTCAATTAATGGCTTTGTTGGTGTTCTAATATAGACCCAGTACATGGCATTGTCGCCTCATAGCAAGACGTTGTCCCGTTCGATTCTCAGCTAGAGCGTCTTCTGTGTGGAGGCATGCGTGAATGAGTGTGCCTTCGTTGAAGGTTGTGAGTCAGGACTGGTAACTCAGCACGTAAAAATCCACTACCAAACATTAGCGGAGCGGAGCTGTGGCGACCTCTAACCGGGATAAGCCGAAAGACACAACAACAACAACATATAACATTTACATATTCAGACTTTATGATTTTTTTCTACCTGAAAGCTTTGGAAGGCTGTGTTCGGATAACTGACATTCGGATAATCGACTCTCTACTGTACTGCAAATGTACAGTCTCATTTTCTCTTTACCTGATTAATAAACTTTAGAGTCCCAGGAGAGACAAAGCTTACCCCAGTATTTGAGCACAAGGCAGAGGACCTATTCTTGAATGAGGTACCAACCCATTGCAGGACTGTCACACAGCCTTACTCTCACATTACACGAACAGCAACATGTGAATGAATGGAAGGACTGTATCAACAGGCTGAACAGCAGTGCAACAGCTAGTATTGCTTTCACACAACTGTTAGAGCTCAGTTCCCAGCTGGGATGACATCTGTGTGGTACTTGCAAGTCCACCCTTGTGTGATAGTGGGCTTTAACTGAGTATTCTGATTTGCTCCTACAGTCCAGAGACATGCTACATGTGAACAGGTAACATTCCAAACTACCCAAAGAAGTGCAGTGATTTGCAAGTTCTGCGGTGGACTGGCATTTCATCCATTGTCAGTTTATACCTCACACCAACTGACAGCAGGGTAGGTTCTAGCTCCCTGGGACAATGAATAGGATAAAGTAGGTATTGGAGAATGAATGAATGAATGAATGAATGAATGAATGAATGAATGAATAAATAAATGAGCATATCCTTTCAAAGGAAGGAGCACACGGACTGTTCTTTTAGTGTAGTTGAGGGCAACTGCCAAAGATACAAAATACTAGTGCTTTCAATTAACAGTCTCTGGATGTCATTTTGTGTGCTCATTGTTTTCTTTAAACACAGTAGTTTAAAAAGAAACTTACTGCTATAAAATCAAAATGCTTACTTTTTCATATGCATCCAAGTCTCCAAGACATTTTCTAATATTTTCACCTACACTTTTATAAGAAGCCTCTCACTGAGAAATGTAAGCAAAAAACCAGGTTTGCATGCAAGAGGTTATACTGCCTCTGGAGTGCAAGAGCAAGTCATCCTGCAAACAAGGCAAGTGAAATATGCACTTTAATTACCAAGATCACCAAAACATTCTAAATATACTTCTGGTAGACAGTGCTATCTTTGCACCTAGACATTTCAGCTCTTAAGAAAGAAGGGTGCATATATTAAGAATTAACACTTTCTACGGAGATGAACGCGTTAATCAGTTTACACAAACTGTTGGGAAAAACGGGATACAACACAAGAAGCACTGAGAAAACAGAACAGACAGAATTGTGGTTGGGAAGACGTTGCCTCTCTCAAAAACATAGAACAATACAATACAATATGAAGTTGATTATTGGCTTTGGTACTGTAAAAGAATGAAAGCATTTGTAACAACTAACAAATACTTAAAACATGCACCTTCAGGATTGTATCTGGGGGCATTAGATAACCTATCCTTTTTTTTTTTTTTTTTTTATAACTCCTTAGTCTCACATTCATCAGAACGTGACCCACATGCAAAAATCAACATCTAACATGTTGGTCACATTAGACAAGTAAGCTAGCCAAAAAATGAGAAATAAAGTCAATTTAATGAACACAATGCCCAAAGGACAGCTTTCTGTACAAGTCAATGGCACAAAAGCATTTTTATTTATTTTACTGAATATTCCTTCCATCTGTATTTTCTGTGTTGTGTTAGAAATTTGCAATTAATTCTACAATTTCATATTTTCTTCTACATAAAAGTAAGCAATGGTATTTACATAACATGCAATTCATTTTAAAAGCACAATACAAAGTTTCAGATCCATTATTTTTAATGTTACTTGGCCAAAGCAAACTGTCTACTTCCAGCACTTGCGGTCTGAAGTACAAGAATGAAAACAATTGCCTCTGGATAAACAGAGAACTGTAAGACAATGGGGTGAACTGATACACTGCTTCTGATTACATAGCATACCATATACTGCCCAAATTCTTCCCCTTAATCTGAATGTGCTTAAATTATCCCAGTACTTCTCCCGTAAATTGCCATCCTGAGAAAACCCAATGGAATACCTCAGTGTAGTCCCAAACTGTTATGGACACCTCTTCCTGGAATACTTTGGAAATAGAACCCCAACATTTAAAAACACCCAGTCAAAAATAGGATTACGCTGCTGTAAGCCTTCCTGAATGCCTTTACAAGCAACAAATTCTTGATGCAGTACAGCAGTAGCTTCCTCTCCAATTTGGAGAGCTTCCAAGCTTGTGAAATGGTCACATAAATACATTTTTGATATATCACAGGTAGTGAGAGAGTCTTACAACCCACAATTAAATTCAAGACTGCACTGCTACAACATGGGTTAACGTAACAGTCGTGTGCCAAAACAGGAAGGAAATGAACAATTAATGGTCACTTTGCCTGTTCTGAGAAGACAAAACAGGGATCACCCTGTAATCTGTCAACTATTTTACTGCTAACTACTGCAGCCACTTGAAATCACAAAGCTACAATCTTGAATCTGTCCTGCCGGACATCTTTCTGAATTTACATTACATAAAAAAGCAATGCATTACCAGGTTTTACTTTTAACGGCCTCACAACCCTATAGTAAATACCTACAGCGTACCGGAAACATGTGCACTGGAAAAAAGTACCCTGTCTGTACACTATTACTAGTTTTACTTCCATCACTTAGTACTGGGCCAAGCCTGCCAATGCAAACAGATGGATGTTTATTTTTACTTACTCTCCCACAATCCTTTGCCGCATAAATACAGAGAGCATCTCAGGAAGGAAAGGCAGCTGCATTTCATTTTTTTTTTTTGGGGGGGGGGGGGTTCACTAGTAGTACCATGAAGTGAACTGCACCAGGACAAGGCTTAATGCAAACTGACACGGCAATGCCACCTGTACAAAATATGACAAGAGTTGACCCTATTCAACTCACAAGCTTTGTTCCTCCTCTGCCAAGAGTTTATTTCTCTCCCCACTGCCTGACAGCTATCAGCTATTCCCTTTTTGAACCTTGTTCTACACAGACAAATCGCCATATCTACAGCCATAAAAGGTTTCTGTTGTCCCTAGAACACATTAATCAGGTGCAGCCTTGTGTGAACAACCTTGCTGGACAGCTGATGGAATCCAGCTGCCTCCTGCTATGGTTGCTAGCTGCAGCTTGTAGTGGAAATAAAGCATCTGATGGCTCCTCTGCAAAAGAGCCCAATTGAAGAAGAAACTAAATTCTAGCAGAAAAAAATGATTTACTGTATTATCATTATTTATCACTTGATAGCCTTCAGATAATGGCTAGTTTCAGGAACAAACTGTAAATCTCTTGATTGAAGAGTCCAAAATAAAGTTACTGCTTTGTCTTCTGGATGCACATTTTGACATTCACTGAAGTGCTGCCCTTGCAGAGTCATCCATGGCACTGTATGCAAAAGAACACAAGACTCTCTCAATTACCTATTCCTGCTTGAACATTGATACAATATTTCAAATTACCTTTAGAAAATGCCGGTCTGCAACATGCAGAATTTCATCCATTAAGCTTCACGGTAAATACATCATGTGCGGTACATTAAAGACAGATACACAGAGGATGCAAGCACAATCATTTCCTTATGTGATCTAGGGTCACAAATGTCCTATAATGATGAAACACTACTGGGCCTTGAGAAGTTGGTTTCATTTCAAGGTGGCTGCAATTCCAGTAATGCCAGGTGTAGGAATGCATGCCTACAGGGATCACTCTTGGAGAGGGATCAAAAGTACAAATGGCTTACCTTGTTCAGACTGCTCCAAAGCAAGGGAAGTGATATCATGCATAATATCAACCAGTGGAGAAACCACCCAGGTAGAAGGCTTAAGAGACAACAGCCTCTTACAAATTATATGAGTAGGAGATGGCTTCTGAAGGCTGGCTTCTCCTTCTGCTGCATTAATGATAGGATTTCGGTTTCAAATCATCTAGAGAAGAGACAATAAAACTGCACTTTTCCAACCATCCAGGTCCTCTGTAATCAGCTGTGGACCTGGGTACAAACGGCTAGTTTTGGAAGCATACATTTCAGTTTCCATGGCACCACAAACACATCCTGTAGGGATAAGGTGCCTCTTAGCAGCCAACACACCCTCAGGAAACAAAAGTGAACATGAAGGAGGAAGCAGGTAGAGGGAAGGTGGTGATAGATTGTCTGTACATTGAGAGTTCAATTATGGCTAAGGGTGGGAGGTATAGTAGTTTGAGGCCAGGACCACAAGAATTAAAGCAAAGGTTTTCCTAGCAAAGAATGACATTGGAGCACCAGTGAAAAGGTGTAAGTAAAAACAGACATACTAGCATAATATAGGGGGGGAGACTAATGCTTGCACCTCTGACATCAGCAGATGTGAAAAGTTTGGAGCAACTTTATGGAAAATGACACCTGCCTTGTCACTGTGCTTTGAGATGAAGCCCAAAGACTCATCAACTGTTTTGATGGATAAGATGGGTGGAGGAAATTAAATGGTCAACTCCATTCAACTCATCCACATTGGAAGAAAGATGGAGCTCATTCCAATGCTGTCATCTGCTGGAGAAAAAGGTATAGAGCATGCAAACGTCAACTAGGGAGTATGCACTTGGTCCTGACAAGCCACATTTGGATGGTAAACCTTCATGCAGCATGTGTAGGAACATGAACACGCAATGAGGAAGGCTTGCACAGCAGATTGGAGGCTGCCTGCCTAGCTTTTATTAGTCCCTGGCAGAGCAAGAAGAAATCTACAGGGAAGTGCAAAGCGAAAGACCAAATCTGGTAGAGTTTGTAATCTAATATAGAGCAGAAGCTGCTGTTAAAACACAAAATCCAGGTGGTTTAGGATTTATACTTGGAGTACAGAATACCTGTGCAAATATTTCCAAGCAGCCTAAATATTTCCAACGTTCATAATAAAGCAGCATACGAGTTATTTTTGTGTGTTAGAAGTAAAATCCATTTTAACTAAATCTGAATGTTGCGCTTTAAAAAAATAGTAATGACTTAAATTGGATAGTTAAAAACTGCAAATAAAGGTAATGGATTTTTCTTGCTGGCTAATAAATATTTTAGGATCTGCATGTCACACCTTGATGATAAAAAATGTTTCTAAGGGTATATCATGGAATAATGCTTTGGACCCCCCCCCTTTTTTTTATTAGTTAATTAGATAAAACAATGATGAACAATAAAAAATTCATACAATTGTAAAAAAGGAAATGTGCATGCAAAAATATCTATGCAAATATTTGAAATAAAACTATTAAAAGTTTGAGAAATATGACAATGTGACATTCGTTTAGGCTACTTTTTCCTCTGTTAAAATTAAGAATTTAATTATACAACCTCACATATCTACTCTTATGTAGTTTGGGCAGGCAACAAAAATGATAGGAACCCACACAGACCACCCATTGTCTCGGAGTGGAAGCTTTCAGGAAAATATAAGAAAGGATTATAAATACTTTTTAAAATAAATTTGTAAATAAGCTTTTGTATTTAAAAAATTTCTACTGATCTGCTGAAAAAAGTACAATGTATTAAAATTCAGGATGAAAGGCAACAAGTATCCAGCGGCAGTTGATGTATCAAGGTTATAAACATCTACCAAATGTGATGATGGTACGATGACTCCTGGATATTATTTAGATTCTAGTCTGACTTCCTTATATACTTCATAATCAACTGAATTTTGTTTCTATAATAAATTTTATTTCTGATGGTAAAATTATATCGTGAAAGAAACAGCCATGGGGGCTTGCTTTGTGACCCAAAAATGCTAATTTGCTTACAAGTTTTTTCTGAAGAGCAAGCTATGTATAAAATTTTAAGACTTAAATAATCAGTAAAATGAAAATAAAACTTATTTCTCTGAAGAAAAAAATAAAATAGTTATAATATTTAGTGCACAAATTACATAATTTTACTTTACTTATGGATGCCCTGACACTCAAATTAACTTGATACTTCCTAGTTAATTATCTTGATACTTCCCAGTTTAGCAGAAATCTGGACTTGAAACACAGCGACTTAGAAAGGATATGGCCTTGTTAAAACGTTTTATATACAATTAGTTGTTATCCATAACCCACCAAGTTCTTTAATATTGGGTGAATTGATTTACGCCCGAAGAGCTTTAAGTAGATAGAAGCTGCTTCTGTTTGAAAATCACACTATTTGTAAATTTTTTTAAACCGTGGGAATAAAATAACTGATACTGAGGAAGAATATAGGAAAAGCTGCAAGGTAGCCCCCAACAGAATATAAAATACGAAGGATATGCTGAAAAGGATGCTAAGAGAAGATATCCTAAACAGGATTCAACTGAGTGTGTACATTATAAAACTGAATACAATGTGTTGAGCACGGTTATCGATGTAGCAAAGACATTTGGGGTGTGTCCTTAAATCTGACTCAATCCCACCAGTATTCATCAAGAAAAAAAAAATAAAAAGCCATTTCTGATGCACATCCATTTCAGGAGAACACCTGCGAATCTGGTACTTCATGGTATTAGTAGCATTGGAATGGTCTCCTGTGGTGTCTGTATCTGTAGCCATGTTTCTTCTCTGTACTAAAAATAAATAAATACATCATTTATTATTAAATGCAGACTTTCGTGCCTAACAAAAGGGGTTTTATATGCAATACGGTGCGACTAAACTTTATTTTGTTCACAGGATCTTATGAAGCCTAGCGTTACATTCCCATGGTAGTTTTTAGCCCTTATATGAAACCAGATGCAGGCAGAACAAGAACATGCTAGGATATTTTCCTCTTGGCCCTATTCATGAGGGATATGGGTACTAACCAGGAATGAATCATGCATTTTCCCATCCATGCATCTGAATTATGCTTAAATACAGGAAGAGAAGTACAAAGCTTTACTTGGAGAGGAAGACTGTTCCCTAGAATACGTACTCTCTGCGATATATACTTGTCCCTCCCATGTTCTATTTATGTTGCAAAAGAGACGGAGATTCCTTGAGCAGGTACTTGTGCTACCATCTGACTTGCTATTGTGTAACAGGTGGTCTGACAGGACAAGTTCGGCCAGAGCTCTACACACAGAGAAGAGAGAGCCTTTTGGTAGTCTACATAATACAAAGAAAAGGGATTATAAGGCTTTGAGATGGTCTGCACGTTTTTGTAAGACAGGCCTTGATTTTCTCAGTGAAACAGTACTGAGGTTGCTCCAGTTCTGACGGAGTAGACAGGTATATACTGAAAGGGGGGCATTACATTAAATTATTGGAGTAGACAGGTATATACCGAATGGGGGCATTATATTACATTATCGGACAGTTGACAGCAGAGTACAGTGAAATGAAGTAATGCTAGGCTTGGAAAGCTGGACAATCATGTTGCTAAACAAACAACTTTACATAGAGTAAATGTATCTAGTTTTCAATGTACTATTTTAGAACATGTTCATGGTGATGAAAGGAACGTTTGATAGAAATTGTGTACACTTTAAAGTTTGGTACTTTAAAACCAAAGAACTTAATCAGGAATTGGAATAGAAAACTGTTTTAAAATAATGGGCTAATAGTTTTACTAAAGTTTAATTATTAGTATTACCTTAATGTACGTGGATTGATACTTGTACTCCCTCGAAGACCTGGTGGTCAAGGCACCAGGAGGACCATGGAATAATGCTTTGGACCCCCCCTTTTTTTTATTAGTTAATTAGATAAAACAACGATGAACAATAAAAAACTCATACAATTGTTAAAAAGGAAATGTGTATGCACAAAAATAAATAACTGTTAGTGTTTGTTTTATTTTCAGTGCACCTATGTCATTGTCTAAATTGTAAGACCTTAAGAAAGATGTTAAAATCTGCTTGACCACTATTATGGTAGATGTCAATAAAAGTCTGGTACCTGTCCTAATAATGCCTCTTCAAAGCCTCAGAGACTGGGGACGATAACCGCTAGACAAGTACTGGTGGCACTGCCACCTGGTATCCTTTTAAAGACTAAGGATTTGGCTCCTAGAACTAGCCTTTGCTTCTACATTTTTAAATGTTGAGAGTAAAACATCCAATCAGAGGCAGGAAACCTCAAAAAAAAGGGGGAAATGGTAATGCAGAAGGCAGGGAAAACATACGTTTTACATGCTTACATGAATTGGAAAAGCTTCTCTAATATGGTGGTGGTGGGTTTATTACAGTTCAAGAGGGTAAAGGTCAAACCTCCCACTTAAGTATGCTTCAATGTTTGAATGGTTTTAAAACTTTCAACAGGGTGACAGGAAGACTGTGAGTGTTCATACACTCAAATGCCAACAAAGTCAATCCCACAGTCTTTTTCACTTTGTGTCTATCCAATTTTACATTTTATTTTTCCAGAGAGGGAGGTGTTCCCTTACCTAAACTACATAAGGAAGACTTCTTCCACTACAAAAAAGGCTCACGACTATTTCAAGTTGGACAGGCAAGTTAGACACTTGTGTATGTTTTGCGACAGTGAGTTGCTTGCCACAGGCATGCTTTCTAGGGATCAAAGCTATATACAAACATCAGGTAGTTTTGCAGTGCACCAGACTGAAGCCCTGAATACAAAAGAAGCAGCAAAGAAGAGGTGAGGAGAAGCCACTGTCGCCTTGACCATTTCTGGGGTAAGGAGAGTGACAGATCTGCTTTGCTGCTGCAACAGTCCGAACAGAATGCTTGAAGAGTCGCAGCATTCGCTTTGTACACCAACATGTGAAAGGCAATGTGACTAGAAATCAAGTGCATTCAATTTGGCAAGCCTGAGTTACAAGGCCTTGTTCTGGTCCCAAGTACACCAGATCTGCAAAGGGCGGGAAAAAGCCAGTTATGGTTGGGAGGGTGGCCTAATGGTTAAGGTCTTTGCTTTACAAACACAAGGTGCAAGGTTTGAGTCTCGCAAGGGGATAATTGGCTAGGCTTAAAATGGCTCGCAAGGGCAGTTAGCTTAGTACTAATCTATGAATCTATGAATCTATGAATCTATAAAACTTCTCTCACCCAACACTGGCCATTGAGTTATCTAGTTCTTTATTCTGAAAACAAAGGCAATCCAGAAATCTAGAGTCAGGTCTGGTATCACAACTGTGACCCAGAGGGTCTCAGGACTAATGAAAAAAGAGAGTATAAATGATTAGTCCACATTAAATCACTTTACCTGGCAAATCTAGGAGACTATCTCAGATGCCTTCTCTGCAGGAGGAATACACTGCTTGTTGCAGTTTCAAGTAGTTTATTCAGTTAAGCTCAGATTGGTTTGGGCATCTAGAAGGTGCCCTGAAGCTTTGGAAGCTGTCCAGCTGTTACATCCTTGGCAGGATATAAATAGCTAAGGCTACTGCAGTAGTGATCAATATGATGAACATGAAAACCTGAACTTTGAAAGTGATGATGAAGAACCACACCTTGAGGACAGACATCAGAAGGAGCAGATAGCTGGATGAATGCTATCCAAAAATGTTTAAAAAAATCTTTGATTGTCGTGACTCAATGCTGATATTTTCCATTTCTCATATCTGTATAAATGGTGTTTTTAAAGGAAGGACCAACTCTTCTTGACGGTTACTCCCGAATTTATTTGTTTACTTTATTTATTTCACATTTGTTAACCAGGATAGTCCGTCTGGGTGTGAGCCCATTTTCAGCAGAGGCACAGGGAGTAAAGCTCCATAAAAAAACAGTACTTACATAGGCAGGAAAATAAAAGGAACAAATAACAGTTATATTCAGAAATAATTATAAATATACATTAACATTGTTAGATGAAAGATCAAATATATACGATAAAAAATAAGTAATATACAGTGATACAAAAAGCAACATCAAATTGTTAAGATGGAAGACTTAAGTAGAGAGAAAAGTAAAGTTAATTAGTCACAATTAAAGTGGATAAGAAAGAGGAGGGAGTTAAAAAATATCAGATGAGAAAAAAGTAGGGGGTTAAAGATAGTGAAAAAGGTATACAGGAAAGAGGAGATTACCCTGAGATGATGCAGGAGCAGATCCAGGGCTATATAAGTAGTCCTTTAGTTTTTTCTTGAATTGAGCTATATCAGTGACATTTAATATACATTTGGGAATAGAGTTCCAGATTTTGGAGATACAGTGGAAAAGAGGGAATCCCCAGCCCTGTTGTTACTTTTGGAAACTTGCAGGAAAGTTTTATCTGTAGATCGGAGGAGGCAAGTATTATTATAGGGCTTGAGTAAGTGTTGTAATGCTGGGATTCTGTCAGGCTGATTTACTAATTGGTGGGTAAAAATGAGTTGAGTATAGGTTAGGTAATGGGGGAGTTCTAAACAGTTTAACTGTTGCAGAGAGGAGCAGTGGTGTGACCTGTGAGGGGAGTCAGTGGCGAATTTGGCTATTTTATTAAAACAGGACTCAAGTTTTGGAAAGTTAAGTGTAGTAAAGATGGGACAGGCATAGAATAGAGAAGAAAGAAGAGAAGTCCTAGTAATGTCTAACATGTATTGATTTGTAAGAAATGGTTTGATGCGATAGAGACAGCCAAGTTTGATATAAGACTTTTTGATGGATTGAGACAGATGAAAATCAAATTTCAATTTATCAATAACACCTAGTAACTTAGTTTGTGAGGTGGTGTTTATAATTGTATTGTTAGAGGAACGTATATGAAAGGAAGTTGTTGGTAGGGACGGTTTAGTGGGGTGAAAAAGCATAGGTCTGGGTCATTAGGGTTCAGTATAAGGTAAGCTTTGGAAAGCCAAGATTCCATGTGGAGAAAGGATTGTTGTGCGATTTCTTATAGAAGTGGGAGGGAGGATGCTTTACATACGAGAGTAGTGTAATCTGCACACTGAACGACTGATGCTAACGGAGTGGATTTATTTAACTGGTTAGTGAATATATTGAACAAGGGTCCTAGTATGGAACCTTGTGGGACGCCAATATTAACAGGGAGTAGAGACGATGGCTCATTTCCACCCAACAGCTTGTTGCCGTTTGGATAGGTAATTAAGGAACCAAAGTAGGGTAGAGGGACTAATGTTTAAGGTAGCTAGCTCTAATAGTTTTTGATGTGAAACTGTATCCAAGGCCTTAGAGAGGTCTAAAAAGATAACAGAGACAAGGCTATTTTGGTTTCTGTAGTGATTTACAGTGTTGATAAAACTGAGGAGGGCAGTTGTAGTGCTATGGTGGGGGCGAAAACCATGTTGATTATGAGAGAGGAGTTTGTTGGATAAAAAGTGATTTAGGAGTTGGGTATCAATGCATCTTTAAAGTATTTTTGAGAGGGGAGAAAGGATGGCAATAGGCCTATATTTAGTGAGTTCAGTGGAGTTCCCACCTTTATGAAGGGGAGTGATGTGGGACAGTTTGCAAAGGACTGGAACATAGTTTTCAGAGCGCGATTGATAAGGATGGATATGGGGTATGCAATACTCTCTGCAGCAAGTTTGAGAAATTCTGATGGTAGATTATCTGTAGCAAGGCTGGTAGGTTTGAGGCTTTTTTTTTTTTTTTTTTTTTTAAGAGATTTATAAATGAAACGAGTTGGTATAGGTTGTAAGGAGAAGGAATTTGTGAGATGATTACTAATAGTAGGAACCTTAAGTGATATATTTTGGTTATATGTGGTAAGACAGAGTACTGAATCTATGAAGAAAGACTTGAACTGAGCTGCTATGTTATCCCCTAAGGAGGGTGTGGTAGGGTTAGGGGAGCTATTACCAGGCTGAAGGAGCTTGCCAATTGTAGACCAAATTTTTTTCTGGGTTGTTATGGAACTTTTGTTGAGTAGTGATGTAATATGTTTTTTATCTGCTTTTAACTGAGATTTAGCTTTACTTCTAAGCTATTTGTATTGAGTTAAGGTATCCTGGTTTCTGTGAGTAAACCAGTGGACCCATGCCTTATCCCTTTGTTTTAAAAGATCTTTGGCATTTTGAGATATCCATGGTGAGTGATGCATTTTTATTCTAGCAGTAAGACAAGGGGCTAAATAGTCTAGGATTTGTAGGAAAGTAGTGGTAAAGTGTTAAAATCTCAGTTCAAGCCTTTCTTAACAGCGGCGCAGTGGTGCAGCGGTTAATGCGGTCACCTCACAGCAAGAGGTTCCCCGGTTCGATTCTCGGCTGGGGTGCCTTCTGTGTGGAGTTTGCATGTTCTCCCTGCGTTCGCCTGGGTTTCCTCCGGTTTCCTCCCACATTCTAAAGACATGCTTCTGGAGCATTTCTCCCCGGGCCTCTGCTGAAAACAGGATCTGTGGAACCTAGTCGGACTTTCCCGGTCAACAAATGTTAAATAAATAAATAAATAAGTGGTGAACTGCAGCATCTAATGGTAATATTTTTAGGGGGAAACCAATCTATTTGTTTGAGTAGATAGTTGAACGTGTGGGTATTGAAGTTTCTTTTATTATGGATTAGTCAGAAGACTGACTGTCCATGTGGACTAAGATGGTCACTGATGCTGTTTGGGAGGCATCCTGCTTGGAGAAAGGGAGATTTGTTAGTGAGAATCCAGTGCAGAATCGAGTGTCTATTAGATGTTTTATCTATTCTTGTGGGATCTTGTATAAGCTGATAGAAACCATGTAGATTAATAAAGTTTGGAGAATTATTTGTGTCATAGGTGGACTAATCTATATTGAGGTCTCCCATTGTGATAATTTCCTGATGTTAGGTTGAGGAAAGCCCGTGGAGAATATCTTCAACTGCAGTAGTATTTTCACATGGGGGTATATAGATGCCTACTATGCTTAAACCCTTGCTTTTGTTAATGTTAAGTTTAATGAGAAGAAATTCAGCATTATGAAATGAAGGAAGATTAGTGTTAATAAGTTCTAGTTTTAAATTTTGTTTGAACATCATGGCTACACCACCTCGTTTAATTTGACGGTTAAATCTATAAAGGTTGAAACCAGGGGGTAGGACTTCATTGGCTGCATGTTTTATACCCCGGACGTCACGGAAGAAGGGACAGCAACCGACGCAGGACCAAGACTTTGTTAATCAGGCTGACTGATGGCTACCTGCAAGCAGATAACCCAAATGTAATGACTGCAACAGTGAAACACAAAGAACATCTGTAGCAAAGGTAGTATGGAGCCTGACGCAATGTACCTAATTTGCACCCACTGCCCCACTAGTCCAAACACACCAGCTCAATGTTTAGTCAATGATGTGTCCTCGTCTATTATAGCTCAGTAACCAATCTAGTGTAAACTTATTTTGAAGCTCTGTATTTGTATTCAAGTAACTATGCAAACACCCACATGAAAACTTTTAATCAGGTGACATCAACAAGGTCAATCTTCCTTTTAATAATTTAGGAAAATACATGGATGTGAATGCAAAAACACACAGAACTCGATTTAATATAAGCAACTGACAAAAATACAGCTTTTGTCTCCTAAAAGATGGGTGTCAGTGTAACAGCTCTCATCCACAGAAATCTTCAGTCCAAGGTAAAGCAGTACTCAAGCTGATTTACTAAACCAAATGAAAAAAATGAAACTAGTATTGCTGGCTAAATATTTTTATTCTTCTGCACATTGCTCTGACGAGTGGTCCGCTTAAGAAAATAAACAGTAATGGCCACTGTGTGTGCAAGATCTTTCCACTTTGCTACCCCCACATCCATGGGTAACATTCCTCAGCACAAAAAAAGAAAATCATTACACACACAAACAACCCACTGAACACATCACATCTTACAACCAAATACTAAGTAAGCAGAAAATAAGCCTAGGCACACAACACGATGGTTATTGTATTGATGTCAAACTGGTAGTCTATTATCCATATGGGTTCATGGATTTAGAAACAAAACAGCAAAAAAAGTAGCTAATTGACTGATTCACCTCAGTTAAAATACATAGCCACCATGTAAACCATGTACACAAAAGATAGCCAAAAGTCATTTGACCGAATATTCACTTTCATTTACGAATACATTGTCTACAATTTATTAGGTCAGGGTGTTTTGTGTATGTAGCTTATTCTAACCCTTCCAGTACCAAATGTTTTAGAGTACAGAACAGTCTAATACGGCTTATGATGCATTCATTATTCACTTCTGAAAAAACATTCCTGTGAGAAACTGACCAGCAAACATTCAGAATTACTTATTAGCACGTTTTCCTGAGCAACCTGAAAATACTAACCCTATTAAAAAGTTTTTGTTTTTAAAAAGATAAGATATACAGCACAACCATAAATACAAAATATAATAACAAATGCAGCAAACCACATAGCAAGTGAAGCAGACTTTGGTATGCACTTGATATGCTTAACAGACAGATACAAGACAAGAGCTACCACATAATCAGCTATAATCTTTGTATACAAACAACTGTAGGAAGGTTCAGGCAGACTCTGGAAAAGCTGTAGTTAATAATTACAGCAGGTTTTTGTTCAGTTTCTTTTTCTACCATTTGTTCATTGTACTTCAGACATTCACAAAATAAGGGAACAGATTTAAAGTTAGTGTAAATGGCAATTTCAGTCACAGTTGCCAAAAAACATTTATTTAGCATCCATATTTTGTGTAATGTCTTGTAAACAGACGCAGAGTGGACAACTGCTGTAAATTCAGCTAAACATCATTTTATTCCTGCCACACCTGCACCGGACATTATTCTTCTCTTCTACATCTTATCCCTTGGCTTCCTGCAGTGTTTTATACCAATATTTCTGAAGCTTAAATCATTAACTGATGCAAATGGTGCATCAGCCATTGATATCTATTGCATGAAATACATAGTACAGCACTGGACATCACTACCGTCACAGGGTGACTTCAGCTATGGATGTTAAGGTACGTCCCACTGGTGGAATTTTTTCCATCTTTTTTTCTACACAGTACAGGTAACCCTGACAGCATCTGAAACTGTCAAGCATCTGAATACTATACAAAACACAAACAATTATAATTCCACAACAGGGATTTCTGTCTATACAACTCTGTGAAAGAAAGTCTTTTTCATCTTAATGACGCTGCAAACTCTACAATTTTATTTCAGTAAGAAACACCTCATTCTGGACCTGTAAAGAGAGGCAATTCTTCTTGTGCTTAACATATATTGTATGCCAGGCATCTTCTGTCACTGGGCACAAAAAAAAGTTTTAACTGGCAATAAAGTTTTCAGCATTCGTCATTAACTGAGTTTGGCAGTGTAGCACAATGCCACAGCACCGACTTGCACAGGGCACAAAAAGTCAGCGAACTTACAAGTTCTAATCAAGAGACTGCAACTGCAATGACATTACAGATGATTTGTAAACAATCCTGCTAACCTTAAATTCTATTAAACATGACCAAATGACTTCATTAGACAGTCCCTGGTTCAGCTTCTCTCCATGTTACATGTATTATGATTTTAAGAAAGTCAACGAACAGTTCAGTACACTTTAAGTCACTAAACTTTAACATACATCTGTTCAGCACAGTTGTTACAGGTTATACTAAAGAAACCAAATTCCAACAGTCTTGTACTTTATTAAACAACAAAGCTTTCAAGTCAATAAGACTTTTCTTTAGGTGTCAAAAGCAATAAAACTGATTCTCAATTATATAACAAAAGCCAGCCTACAGAAACAATGTGCAACCACATATCATAAAAGCAACACAAAGTCTAAAACTAATACTGAAATTAGTAAATGTACATCATTAGAAAAAAACATAAAATAATACATAAGGCACATACACGTGTTTTTCTTTAAGCAGAGGCTTAATACTATTCATGCTACTCAGTCGGAGGGGAAATCCACCCTAATCACCATCTATATTCCACTATTTCAGTCTTATTAATCAGATCTCCACCTCTCCTACCCCACATTACAATTTCTAATACTCTAAACTTAAAACTAGGATGACTTCCTTTATTCATATGTTTAGCTATAGCATTGGTATCAATATTTCTATGTATATCACAGATATAAGAGGAAATTCTATCTTTCAGCTTTTGATTAGTTTTTCCCACATAGGAGGAGTCGCATGAAACACAATTCCCTAAATAAACTACATTCTGTGCGCTACATGTAGCAAACTAAGAAATACAAATTTCTTAGGATTTAAGAGGATGTAAAAATTCATTAGAAAGATTTATGTACTTACGGTAAGTAGAATTATGGCACGGTACACGGTACAGTAGCTTTCGTGTTTAGCTTCTTCTTACTCGCATCCAAGTACAGATCTTTATAACACAAGTATTGCTACACATTCTTCTCTCTCTTATATGCGAACTGCAGATGGTCACCAATAGTTTTACTGATCTCATTAGTGGATTAAAGAATAGCCCAATTCTTTTGTACAATAGCTTTTACTTGTGGCATACGCCTATTAGACTTTAGTAACATATCTAAGGGCCTAGGCCTTTTCATTCACTAAGCTCTTGGCCTCTAAATCACATTGATGTAAAAAAAAGATTTCCCAACAGTCCCTCTTTCAGCTTTTACAAACAAAATACCATTTTCTATTATTTCAAAGCTATATCCCCTCAACATAACATCATTAACCATAGTATCTACCTCTTTCTCAAAACCTTCACAGTATTCAATCTATTTGCTCTAAGTTGACTTTTTACAATGCTCTTGTAAATATGTTTAGGATGCATACTTCTTGCATGAACATACCTAGTAGCTTGCACATTCTTTTTATGTATATATGTATCAAAACAACGACAGTTATATATAATACTCACATCTAAAAAATTAACAGCATTATGTGAAAAAAAGATAAAATCAAAATACAGACAGTGTGTTGTTCCTTGTAAGTATTGTACAAACGTGTGTAATTCTTCTTTAGTTCCTTTCCAGAGAAGAAAGAGGTCATCCGCATACCTTTTAATAAAAGGTTAGATTTGCATTATAAAAATAGTCAATCATATATGAACAATTCTTCCCATCAAGAAAGTACTACACTAGCATAACTATTGGCTACCAGGGTTCCCATAACTACCCCTAACAGCTGATGGTAAAAAACATCTCCAAACAAACACATTACTGCATAGCATAGTTTCTAGCATAGAGCATAACATATTAATTTTATTTGTAGAAAAGTCGCTATGAATACTTAAAAATTCCCCAATATACTGTACCCCTATATAATTTGGTATAACTGTGAATAACTACTTTATGTCTAAGGTAGCTAAAATTAATTTACTCGGATTGTTTTTTGTGAAAGATGTAAAGACATCAAAAAATACATCCTTTATACAACTCCTACTATATTTAAGCATACCATGCAACTCTCTTTTCTAAATATTTTGATATGGCAATGGTCACCCATCTATTGCCTGACACTACAGGACTCATTGGAGGAGTTAAGTTCTTCTGAATTTTTGGCCATAGATAACAGATGACTGGATGTGTTACCTACAAATAATTATAGAAATCCAGAGTGATCGAACTCTCCATTAAGAAATCATACAAAATGTTTTAAACTTTATATATACTACTATTAACCTCTGACTTATTTATTCTCTTAAACATATTTTCATTTCCTAACAATGTTTAGCATCCAGTTCTTATAATCCTCTGTATTCAGTACTACCGTCTTTCCTCCTTTATCAGCCTGCTTTATAATAATGTCACGTCTTTCTGCCATATTTTTTAATACATGACTTTCATCATCAGTTAAATTAGCAAGTCTTAAATGTAAATCATAATTTCACTACTTTTAAACAATCTTTCAATCAAAATTCTGAATGAAGTTCTTAAGTTCAAATAATGCATCATTTAAATTACCATCATTGGCTGGAATGCAAGTCCTTTGTCTAAAAGCTGTACTTAAACATCAGTTAAAACATTAGATAAATTTAACACTGTATGTGCTATATCATTTAATTTTTCGTTTGGCTTTGAGTCGGTCCTACCTTTGTGAAGGCATTGGATCCAGTCTGTGTGGTCAGCCATTCATTTAAATCTTTTTCTGCTACTGGTTCTTCCTCTCATGTTGCTGCTGGTTCTCACCACAGTAGGGACATGCAACAGGAGCTGGAGTTGTATTAATAGTTGAGATGGTGAAACAGTTATAGCTAAAAATAAATCCATTTTGGGATGTACTACAGGTTCCATTACAGCCTGATCTTTTGGGTTTAACATTTCATTGACTCCAATATCATTAGTTTGAATGGCATTGTTACTACTTGCACCACATCTGATCTGCTGCCATTAGAGGAGGAAGTAACAAACTCATCTAAATCAGCTGTGGTAGTTCCCATGCGAACTGACTGGTTGGTCACAGAGATATACGCTACCATATTTTCCATAGTAGCGGTAGTAGAAGAACAGTTGTTTTTTTCTATTACTAAATTGTGTAGCTGCATTATTAGAAGACATACTTGAAGGATTCTCATTACGAATTGATGTTTTTGGTCAGTGGAATACTGTCTCATTTTTAAAATCATTCAGATCACGGACAAACTTCCGTTTTTAAGTAGCAAACAATTTGGTGTCAAAACGTTCAATTCTCTCAAACATTTGTTGATATTCATTAGTAGCAGTGTTAAAAGATGGTGAATTAAAGTTCTGCTCAGCTTGTTCTATCTGCATCATTAGCTTATTCTTGATATGCTGGAAAAAATCATTCATAAGTTTCATGCAACTATAACTCAGTTGCAAATAGAGTTATTGCCACTTTCTCAGCAGTTCAGGATACTTATTTCTGTACATGTGCATCTTAGTTATTCTTAAACCCCCAAGTACAACACTTTCTAAGTAAGCCACAAAGCTCCATCTCTGCCACTAAAATCTTTTACATTTTTGTACCTGGGTTTCAAGTTCATTAAGTTTCTTCTTTACAACCACTTCTATAGAGTTATGAACTGAGATCTCATTGACACTGTTAGTAGTACGCAGTAAGTCGAAAAACGGGCTTGCACTCACAGCTAAAAATCATGTCAATGAAGATAAGAGACCTACTGGTTTGCATTCTCACTTAAGTTCTTAAAGTAAAAACGAACAGATGTATAAAAGTTGGCTATAAACACAATGGCCAAGATGTACTGTCAGAGATAAAATATATCCAGAAGACCACAAACCAAGCTAACTGCCAGACAGCCAAATGGACTTGAAGGTAGGCAACCAAAAAATACGAAAGAAACCAAATTCCAACCTTCTCGTACTTTAAAACGTGCAGTCTCATCCCAAACTACATTGGCTCTGCCCATGCCCCTTTCCTGACTAAATTACTCCTGCACTAATTAATATTAACTCACTTAACTGTATGCTACTAAGCATGCTAGCACCAAGTACTACCACCTCACCAAGGCTATTTACATTATTTTATTCCATCAAACTGTTACAAAATTAATACTCATTATTAATGCATGTTTTTTTAATCTATATGATGCTATGTATCTATTGTCAAACTGTATTTTATTATTATGTATTTTCTGTTTGTTTAGTTCTATACTGTAACACAATTTTTTTTTTTTTTTTTGCACATGGAGTTTTTCTCCCTAGGCCACCGCTGAAAAGGGACCTGTGTCCAGCCGGAATAAATTAAACAACAAAGCTTAACTGAGTTTGGCAGTACAATGCCACAGCACCTGCCTTGACTACTGACTTGCACAGGGCACAAAAAGTCAGAGAACTTAAAAGTTCTAATCAAGAAACTGCAATTGCAATGACATTACAGAGGATTTGTAAACTATCAATCCTGCTTACCTTAAATTCTATTATGCATTACCAAATTACTACATTAGGTAGACCCTGGTTCAGCTTCTCTCCATGTTACATGTATTATGATTTTAAGAAAGTTAATGAACAGTTAAATTCTCTCTATGCCACTAAATTTTAACAACAGACTTCTGTTCAGCACAGTTGTTACAAGTTAACAGAAATAAAGTGACTAAATCCATGTTCACCCGCAACGCACACAAAAACAGTTTAGCTATAAAAGACCTGCTTACCATTTTACTTGTATTCCAATAAGTACTTATGTTGGTTTAATTTCTCCAATTTTGGATTTCTAATAGCATGATGGGAATGGGCCCCATTCATAAGTCAAGGTGTGATTAGAGTTTATGAAATTAGTATTGTTTCAACATCTGATGTTAGCCAACAGTGTTCTTCTCAGCAGCCGGAATGTCCCCAGAATTGTCGTCTCCTGTAATTCACACAGGATTGCATGTATTGGTAGCAGATCTAAACAGGACTGTAAATTTTTAAATTAGTCCCATTACTCATTCTATACCGCTCTCATTTTTAATCGCCAAATCTTGATATTTCATGACTGTCTCTCTCACCACATAAGACACTATAAATCGCTGAGTGTAGCAATTTCAGTGTTACATTACAATACTATTGTCTTTTTTTCCATGGACTACTTTATCTGGTTTTCTCACATCTATTTTTGAACTATTTGTAATTGGTGATCCCACAAGATGCACATCATTCTCTATTGCTTAGTGGTTCACATTAATAATGTTTCTCAGCTAATTCTATATTTTTTTTGTAAAACATAAAACGTGTGTGCAGACCACTGTTCTGGGCAGCCATTAATAACCTTTCATTTTCTGGTTTCAATTCACTTCTCCTTAACCATTCCTGAATCAAATTCTGGTCAACATGAAGTTGTTCCAGGAGATTTCTGCACTTGCCACTGTATTTATGGATGTTCCACATCATCTCAGCTGATCCTTCTTATATTCTTTCGTTTAATTTTTTAGCACTTCTAACGGTTCAATTTTCATTCCCGCTTGACACAGGAATGCTTCCATGAAACTAAGAAAGGATCTCATCTTAGACAACTTCTCACGTTTTAAAACTTTCAGTATGTTTGGATCTGAAGAGGTCAGCAGATATGTATGCAGTCCCACAACTGAAAATCTGTACATGTAATCATTTTAAAGATAGCTCATACTTCCTTCAGAGATGGGAATATATACATATTGGTAAACACCGATTTTTATTTGATAAGCATGAAACATTTTTTTTCTTTTCATGCCTAGTCGATCATCCCAAAAAGTTAAAAGAAGAAGACCAAACTGATTTATAGCTTGGACTTTATTCCTACATATCAAGGCAGTTTTCAATTATTGGTTTAAGTCTTTTGAAAGAATAGTGGTGTATAATCTTACCATAACCATAGATGTCCTTCTCTTCCAAGCTGCAGTATTCTTAACATGAGGGATTCTCCTCCAGAGGAGACACGAATGTCTGGCCCATATACAAAATCTTAGCCTGGCTGCTGTATGGTGCGTGGGATGTCACACGTAGGTACCATAAACCATCTGTTTTTTTAAATACCACTGGAGTTTCCTCATGCGCACGCCTGCTACAGGAGAAAAGTACAGTTGTGTACACTTACCATAAATGTAGATGTTCGAGTGTATTCACTGTTGCAGTCATTACATTTGGGTTATCTGCCTGGAGGTAGCCCTCAGCCGGCCAGAATATCAAAGTCTTGGATTCCTGTGTAAGGTTGCCGTCTCTTCTTCCATGACGTCAGGTCGTCAGGGGTATAAAACATGCAGCCGACACCATTACATCAGTTTTTCTTGCCCCAGATGTCAGGTGCCCCATAATGGGAAGCAATTATATGTTAGGTTACACCTCCAACAAAAAGCAAATACACCAGAAAGCTTACATACACCAAACAAGAAGGAAGGTAAAGCCAAGAGAAGTCAGGGGGCTGGAGGGAGGGTAACCAGGACTGCAACAGTGAATACACTTGGGACATCTACAGTATACACAACTGTACTATGTTCTTCGTGTTTCACTGTTGCAGTCATTACATTTGGGTTGATTCCCAAAGCTAAGGAAGGGAGGAGGAATTTAGAGAGCATTAGGACCAGCTATTAAGCCCTGCAAGACTGCAGTGGCAAAACTAGCTCTGGATTTAGAAAAAATAGGCACGTGGTAATGCTTGGTGAAGGTATGTACAGAGCTCCAGGTAGCAGCTTCTAGGATGTCTCTGGTAGGGGACTCCTCTGAGGAAGGCTGTAGAGATAGATGCAGCCCTGGTGGAGTGCGATCTTATCCCCTGTGGGGTAGTTTTTCCATGGTGCTTATAGCAGAAACGAATGCAATGGGCTAGCCATTTAGAAATGGTTTGCTTTGAAATGGCCTTCCCCTCTGCCCCTGCAGCAGAGCCAACTAGCAGCTGTTCAGATTTTCTGAGAAGCTTGGCCCTGTCCAAATAAAATCTAAGTTGTCTGTGCACGTCCAAAGAGTGCAGTATTCTTTCACCTTTGTTTTGTGGATTCCGGAAAACAGTAGGCAGATGAATGGACTGATTTAGGGCCACATTAGACACCACCTTAGGCATAAAGGAAGGATTGGTCCCGAGGGAAACCCTGTCTGCTTGGAAGATAATGAAGGGCTCGACTGCCATGAGGGCCTGTAATTCAGACACTCTTCTTGCTGAAGTAATGGCTAGAAGGAAGGCTGTTTTCCAAGAAAGGAATTTCAACTCTGCAGTTGCAGCTGGTTCAAATAGAGAGTGAGCTTTTCCAATACAAAGTTAAGATCCCAGACTGGAGTAGGGGCTCACCTGGGGGGTCTTAAATTTTTGGCCCCTCTGACGAACTGCTTTAGCAGGGGGTGAGTGAAGAGGGGTGGTTCAGTATTATAATGTGCTGAAATGGCAGAGACATGAATTTTAATTGATGGGAAGGATATGCCCTTGTGGGGCATTTCTGTTAAGTACTGAAGAATATGAGGTAAGCTGGGCACTGTTGTGCCCATCCCTGGAGTTTTGCTCCAGGAACAGTATCTTTTCCACTTTTCAGCATAAGATTTTCTAGTGCTAGGCCTCCTTGCTTCCAGAATAACATCTAGCCCTTGCTTACTGAGGGATGCTATTGGAGAGCTCAAGGGATTAGCCAGGCTGCAAGGTTCAGGGTTTGAAGCTGAGGGTGCAGCATCTGGCCCGCCTGCTGGGACAGCAGGGAAGGTTGTCTGAGGTAGGTGCCATGGCTCCAGCAGTATCATACTGCACAAGAGGGGGTCCCCAATGCTGGCGTGGCCAGTCTGGTGCAATCAGTATTGTCCTTGGTTTGTCCTGTTTGATCTTTAGCAGAATCTTCAAGAGGAGAGGCAGAGGGGAAAGGCATAAACTGAGAGGCTTTCCCAGGTAAAGGACAGTGCATCCACTTTCCAAGCTTGACTGTGGGGAGTCCTTGTGCAAAATTTGTCCAATTGGTAGTTCTGGGGGGAGGCAAACAGGTCTACTTCTGGAGTCCCCCATTTGTTCAAGAGGATGAATATTTTTGGTTTCAGTTTCCATTTGTGCGGGTCCATCAGATTTCTGCTTAGGTTGTCTGCCAGTGAATTTAGCTTGCCTGGCAGGGATTGAGCTTGTAGGTGCACTTGGTAGCTCAAGGCTGTGTTCCACAGGGCCAGGGCTAGTCTGCAGAGAGGGTACAAGTGGGTTCCCCCCTGCTTGTTTATGTACCACATAACTGTGGTGTTGTCTGTCTTTACCAATACTTGTCCTGGAAGAATGTGGCCCTTGAAGGCTGTCAGGAAATTTTGAACAGCTAACATTTCTTTTTGGTTGATATGCAGGTGCATCTGACTGGGGTTCCATTTGCCCGGAATGCACTGCCCTGCCAAGTGAGCCCCCCATGCATAGTCTGATGAGTCTGTTAGGGTTTGGGCAGCAGGGGGTAAATTGAAAGGGAGCCCCTTGTTGAGGTGGCAGGACTCTGCCCACCAAAGGAACTCTGTCTTTATACAAGGAATGATAGGAATCATTGTTTCCAGGTCCTGAGAATGTTGGCACCATAGGCTTTTTAGATACCATTGTAGTTTCCTCATATGCAGCCTTGCATATGGAATTAGCAGACTGCAAGTGGCCATGAACCCCAGGGCTTGCAGAATTTTCCTTGCAGACAGCTGGGTCTTTGTGGCCAGTAGTTTGAAGTAGGCTGTAAAATAACTTGTTTCTCTGGCGTGAGGAAAGCTATCTGGGAAGTTGTGCTCAAGACTGCTCCCAGGAATACAATTTGTTGGCAGGGTACTAGGTGAGATTTCCTTTCATTTATGGTGTACCCCAGCAAGGTTAGAAGTTTCTTTACAAATGCCAGATGTTTTAATAGCAAGTCCTGGCTTTCTGCCTGAATTAGACAATCGTCCAGGTAGGAGTATATCTGAATATTTCTCTGCCTGCAAAATGCAATGGCTGGAGCTAGACACTTTGTAAATACCCTGGGAGCAGTAGATAAGCCAAAGGGAAGTGCAGAGAACTGATAGTGCATGGAGCCTGCTCTGAAGCATAGGTATTTCCTACAAGATTCGCTTATTGGAATGTGCAGGTAAGCTTCCTTTAAGTCTAAGTTTGCCAACCAGGCATCTTCACCCAGCATAAGGAGCAGCTGTTGAAGTGTGAGCATTCTGAATTTTGGGATTACCAAAAAGGTGTTTAGAATAGAGAGATCCAAGATGGGACGTCAGGAGCCGCCTTTTCTGGGTACCAGGAAAAGTCTTGAGTAAAAGCCTTGTCCCCTTTCTTCTGCTGGGACTTGTTGAATAGCCCTGATACATAGCGAGAGAACCTGCTGTTGAGCCTCTGCCCACTGATTTGAGGGTAGGTCTGGCCAACCATTTGGGGTTGGTAAGGTGTGGAAGTGGAATCTGTATCCTTGGAAAACTATATTTAAAACCCATTTGCCCTGGGCAATGAGTTCCCAGTTTTTTACATGCAGGGCAAGCTTTCCTCCTAAGGGAGCAGGCAGTTGAGCAGGGATTGGAAGGGATAGCTAAAGGCCTGTGTTGAGGGAGGAGTAAGAATTCCCTAAGTCTCTTTTTGGAGTCAGAGTAATCCTGTCCTTCCCACTGGAAATGCGCCCTAAGAGTGTGCAAGGTTTCACCACAAGAAAAGTCTTCTGGAGGGGAAGCAGAGGGAATGGAATCCTCATAGGCAGATAAGGGTAAATCCTGGTAATCAGAAGAAACAGAAATTTCAGAATCCTGATCAGAAGAAACAGAAGGAAAATCAGTTCTAGGTCTGTTAGAGGGGGAAGGCTGGCTTACCCTAATTAAACTAATAAGGTCTTCTGCCATTCTAAGCATTTGTTTTTTAGGCATATGGGCCTTACCATGCGGTTTGGACGTCAGTTTTCTAGGTGTGGATCGAGTTTTAGGCCTTGATGAAGAAGATGGCGTTGGTTTAAAATGCAAATCTGTAGGCTTGAATACACTCTCATAAGCCTGTGCCTGCACAGCGGCTCTGGACCCATCCAAGGTAGTGACATCCACAGGTTCTATAGTCGAAGAAGCATCTCACGGCATACCCGACTCCGAATGGGTCTCAGTAGAGGCCTGCGAATCTGAAGTAGCGGTTATCAGGGGCTGCGAAAGTGCTTCACTGAGTACCGGTGAACTGGCAACTAGCTTAACGGAAGCATCGTGGCAGGTTTGGACGTATGTGGTCTGTCTCTGTCTTTATCCTTACGTTTTTTCGGAATATCGGTAGTCAGATGGCTTACTGACACCATTTCTGGATAGTTAAACTGAGTACCAAAATAATTTGCTGTGAAAATAGACAGACGACGAATAGTTTGGGGGTTGAATTAGGCACAAAACCGACAGCAAGGGACATCGTGGTCTGGGCCTAAGCAAGAAATGCAGTACGAATGAAAATCTTTATGAAGTATTTGCTTTCCACAGGCAAGACAATTGGTAACTTTTACTGACATCGGTTAAGAGCAAAAAAAGGATCCCCAACGGGGTACTTAGCTTTTTTTTTGAAGACTTTGGTTCTGAAACTCGAAAATGAAAATTTCAGGAGTCTGCCAACCAGCACTTGCTAACTGCTTCTGCTTCGGTCACCGCGCGGCAAGAAAGACTGATGTAATGGCTTCGGCTGTATGTTTTATACCCCTGACGACCTGATGTCATGGAAGAAGAGACAGCATCCGACGCAGGAATCCAAGACTTTGATATTCAGGCCGGCTGAGGTCTACCTGCAGGCAGATAACCCAAATGTAATGACTGCAACAGTGAAACATGAAGAACATCCATTATGATGCAAGATATCATGAAGCCCAGCTGTCTGTGAAACTATCTCGCTGTGATCTCTGCTGTAGAAAATATAGATTCAGATGGGTCTCAGTCTTGAGAAAGGAAGGCTCTGCTCAAAGAGGTGTCCAGGCTCACCCCCAAGGATGCCAGTCTTTGACAAAGGATCAGACATTAACTTTTCTTGTTCACTGTGAGCCCCAAACCATTGAAGGAACCAAAGGTGAATTCCAGAGCCTGAAGGGGACACTCCAAACTCAGAAGTGCCCCCTCTCTCCAGCCAGCACTCCTTTTGCCTATCCTGTCTAGAGATTTACTCATCCTTGACTGAACATGGGCAATCACTAAAACATGGTGCACAACAAAAAGTTTACTTATCATCTTACAGCCATGTTTGTCTGACAAAGGCAAATGAACGAACACCAAGGTACACTCAGCCCTAAGGCAAAAACACATACTGTTAGCACGATCTAAGCAGACAGCAGTACATTTAGAAATCCTATTCTTAAGGTTATAACAATAACCTTTTTAATGCAAACTGCAACAGCTAAACAAGAAGAAACAGCAACAATTAAAGCAGCTGAAAAAGGCAATGGTAATGAGCCAGCTTTAGCCCAATTACAAAAGAAAAAAAGTCTGACAGTTTTTTTAAAATAGCAATAGCAAAGGCAAAAACAGCATTAGCAAAAAAAACGCTCTCTCTACCTTTTTAAGTGCACTGCAGCCTGAGGACACTTACATGACTGTATGACCTCTCTGTATAGCAATATAAATCTGGACAGAGAGAGGGAGAGAGCGAGCACAGCACACTGCATTATACGACACGGAGATCCCCACTTGACAGCTTAGAAAAGTTTGGACTGTCACCAGTCCTTTGCCTATGGCCTTAGTTACACAAGTTACTGAGGATGGACCCACTTTTACCAGACACGCGCATACAATTTCCAAACAGACCAACTCACAAAGGCATAGTCTAACTTCAGAGTCTTTCAGCTGTAATTCTAACAAAGGAGTACGTCACTCATAAATTGATGAAAGCATTTCCCCTAAACAGCCTTCATTTGCAGGAAGGGACTGCTTCTATTTTACATAGACTCTAGACCGTGTTTTCATTGCCCCATGCTCTGCACACAAAATACATAGACAACATCACTGCAGTCACACACAATGAACTGTAAAAATACAAATGCAAAAGCACACAATTTAGCCTCAGTGCTAACAGTCAGTTTAATACCCCAGTACTTCATTGGTCTATAGCCTCAGTGCTAACAGTCAGTTTAATACCCCAGTACTTCATTGGTCTATAGCCTCAGTGCTAACAGTCAGTTTAATACCCCAGTACTTCATTGGTCTATAGCCTCAGTGCTAATAGTCAGTTTAATACCCCAGTACTTCATTGGTCTATAGCCTCAGTGCTAACAGTCAGTTTAATACCCCAGTACTTCATTGGTCTATAGCCTCAGTGCTAATAGTCAGTTTAATACCCCAGTACTTCATTGGTCTATAGCCTCAGTGCTAATAGTCAGTTTAATACCCCAGTACTTCATTGGTCTATAGCCTCAGTGCTAATAGTCAGTTTAATACCCCAGTACTTCATTGGTCTATAGCCTCAGTGCTAATAGTCAGTTTAATACCCCAGTACTTCATTGGTCTATAGCCTCAGTGCTAATAGTCAGTTTAATACCCCAGTACTTCATTGGTCTATAGCCTCAGTGCTAATAGTCAGTTTAATACCCCAGTACTTCATTGGTCTATAGCCTCAGTGCTAACAGTCAGTTTAATACCCCAGTACTTCATTGGTCTATAGCCTCAGTGCTAACAGTCAGTTTAATACCCCAGTACTTCATTGGTCTATAGCCTCAGTGCTAACAGTCAGTTTAATACCCCAGTACTTCATTGGTCTATAGCCTCAGTGCTAATAGTCAGTTTAATACCCCAGTACTTCATTGGTCTATAGCCTCAGTGCTAACAGTCAGTTTAATACCCCAGTACTTCATTGGTCTATAGCCTCAGTGCTAATAGTCAGTTTAATACCCCAGTACTTCATTGGTCTATAGCCTCAGTGCTAATAGTCAGTTTAATACCCCAGTACTTCATTGGTCTATAGCCTCAGTGCTAATAGTCAGTTTAATACCCCAGTACTTCATTGGTCTATAGCCTCAGTGCTAATAGTCAGTTTAATACCCCAGTACTTCATTGGTCTATAGCCTCAGTGCTAATAGTCAGTTTAATACCCCAGTACTTCATTGGTCTATAGCCTCAGTGCTAATAGTCAGTTTAATACCCCAGTACTTCATTGGTCTATAGCCTCAGTGCTAATAGTCAGTTTAATACCCCAGTACTTCATTGGTCTATAGCCTCAGTGCTAATAGTCAGTTTAATACCCCAGTACTTCATTGGTCTATAGCCTCAGTGCTAATAGTCAGTTTAATACCCCAGTACTTCATTGGTCTATAGCCTCAGTGCTAATAGTCAGTTTAATACCCCAGTACTTCATTGGTCTATAGCCTCAGTGCTAATAGTCAGTTTAATACCCCAGTACTTCATTGGTCTATAGCCTCAGTGCTAATAGTCAGTTTAATACCCCAGTACTTCATTGGTCTATAGCCTCAGTGCTAATAGTCAGTTTAATACCCCAGTACTTCATTGGTCTATCATAAACAATATAATTTAACATCAAGAAATATTTTTTGTAATGGTTCAAACTGACCTTGTATAAATCATTCAACAGGAGATGCTGAGGTGCACAAAGTCTATGCATGCTCCCTAGTTACACACACACACACACACACACACACACACACACACACACACACACACACACACACACACACACACACAATGATGTAGTATAAAAATACTGTAGCATAAGATGCATAAAGAATTTAAAAGCTACATCTTAGGTACACAAGTAACACCAGAGTTCAATACCTGCATAAGACCTCGTGTAGCTGTCATCTACTACCACTTTTAGGAACATTACCTCTAGCACTAGAGAAAGACATCACACTTATATGGTGAAGCATAATGCACCTCATTAAAGTAAATTTTGTTTTATAATATGTTTACTTCCTCTTAATAAAATGTTCTGCTTCCCATTTACATAGCTTCTTCCAGTTTAGCTGTTACAAACAATACTGTATGGCAGTAGAGATGGGACGACGTATAAGATGAGGGCTATCCTATCTAGAAGGTAAGCAACTTAAATTATGTACAGTATTTCAGTTATTCTTATCGCTCTGTTAGTTTGTTATCGACTTAGCCAACAATGACAGTTTTCTGTGTACAGTCATTAAGGCATGCTTCTTCTTCTTCTGGCTTTTCCCGGTTAGGAGTCGCCACAGCAGATCATCTGTCCGCTTATGATTGGCAGTGGAGTTTTATGGTGTCAAGTTGCCAGCCCGGCACACAACCTTCCACAGAAGGCACACACACCTAGTGCCAATTTAGGGTGTCCAATCCACCTACCGCATGTCTTTGGGATGTGGGAAGAAACTGGAGCACCCGGAGCATGCTGCTTTCCTTTAAACAATGCCATCAGCCTTCTAGCCTGTAGACAACTTACCATACACACAGACATTCAGCAGGAGAAACTACATCAATAAACACAACAGCCTAAGACAAGGAAATGAATGCACTGAAATTCAGCAATTCTTTCTCGGCTCAGAATGGTTACATAATCCAACAACACTAACGGTTTCAGAAACTTAGTTAAAAGCTTATATTGGATACACATACTTCAACAAAATTAACTTGTACATTTGTTTGCTTTAAGAAGCCAGTATTCATCTAAGGAATCCAGTAAGTTACATGAGGGGTTTATGGTCCTAGCCAAAGCTAACATCAAGATACAACCATTTTACTACAAGTCTTGTATTATCTGTTTTTGTTGACATGCAAACAGACAGGGTTGTGCTTAAGTCTAGAAATGGTTTGGAGGAGGCACACACCTTTTTATTTGACATTTGTTTACTGGCAAAGTCTAACAATGTAATTTTATCAGCTTAAGAATAGCTTCACAATAAATTAACAGAAAATACTTCTTATTCCTTTGTATCAGTGGATTTACTTGAGAGACACCATGAAAATGGGGCACAGACTAGGAAATTTGTGTTTAGGATAAAAGTAGAAGAAATTCCTCCATGCACCCTTTAAAGTTTTATAGGTACTCAAGATATTAGAAATAAAATATACTCAGCATGAATAAGAGCTGAAAAAATATGGAACCAAATGCCAAAGCATAATTAATTCATTTAGAACCTTTTTATGGAGTGCCAAATTCCTTCAATCGAGACAGTCACTGACCTAGATGTCAAATTAAGGTGAAGTTAATCTGCACTGCAGAATACTGAAATCCTTCTGAATTGTACAGTGGAAGTCTTCATGTATTCAAGCCTGCCAGGGGTCAAAAGACAACCATAATACTACAATGTGTAAACAATTTAAAACTCTCTAAGCTTGAAGCGCAGCATACAATCGACTTGCAGTAAACCTCAACTTAAAAGCTGCAAACTACTGTACAATTCAACTTAAACAAAAGTCTGGGATCAAACGGCTCACTTGCCCAGTTTAATAAAGACTGCTGACCTCGATACCCTCTTCCCTGTATGTAGAGGCAACACACTGCAGTCATTCGAAAGCCAAATTAACTGCCAAATCCAACATCCTACATGATTTGCCATGCCATTTCTAAATATCAGCTGCACACTATTAAAGGTTTGTGCACGCAACCAAACAAATATCTTGTCACATCTATTCTCCCCAATCAAAGGGAGTTTTAACTGACCGGAAAACATCTGACCATCTGTTAAAAGTGCTACTGTCTTTGCTTCTGAACTTAATCTAACCCCAAAACTTTGCTGATATACATTCAGCTTAGGGGACAAGAAAAAAAAAAAAAATCACTGAATAAATATGGAAATAGTTTTTCCAGTCCTTTTGTTTTTGGAATTTGCCATTGATTTTGACAGAAGTATACTTAGTCAAGAGGAGCAAACATGGATTCCACTATTTCTGTTTACTTAAGTAAACCTTTTATAATATTACAAAAAATGTAATATATCATACTGACTCATTTCCTCTGGACTTATAACAAACAACTTGAAAACCAATAAAGTCAAGAGTAACTTGAACTATTATATACTTATTTTGGTCACTATACGTGATCCTCTAACCCAAGCTATCAATCTAGTCTGACATGCTTCAATATCAGGCTAAAGCAACATCACACCTTCTGCAATGACCCAAAAGACTTGGAGAAATTAAAATACGTATAGCACAGAAAATCACACCCTCGTACATTAAACATTCTCATCATAAAATGTCTTTAAAGAAATCTGATGCTCCTCTTCAGATTAAGACTTTGGCCTACTCAGTGGAATAAGCAAACTAGATATTTGTATTAGCCACACAGACAGCACATAAACAGGAAACATCAAGCAGCCTAAAAGACATCAAATCATCTAATGCGTTAGTAATATTTTAAAATGATCTATTCAAATATATTTTTGGCCAACAAGTCCCAAATCCTCCAGTTCCGGTACCATTTTCAAGCCTAATGGTAGCTTCCTGCAGACTCACTTTTCATAAAAAGAAGTCAACATTTCTGTAGTCTTGTGATGAGGTAGACAGATGCAAAGGGGCTCAGCTCATTGCAAACAAAGGAGGATGGCATCTATTTGAATTATTTTTTCTAAGCAACAAACAAGCTCAAAAGAAAAATGTTACAGTATAAAAGGGAAAATGTTTATCTTCTCTGAAAAATACCCACTATGGTATCTGCTGAGACACCACCTGAGTGTTCTGTTATGCTACCCATGTTTAAAAATGAACACTATACTTCAATCATGGTTATTAATATTGTACCCTTTCCTACCCACCCAGGCCCTCTTAAACCAAGCACTTGGAAGTACTTCATGTGAAGTACAGCAGACTTAGCCAACCTTACTGGTCTCACTTAAATTCCTTCATTTGAAATATTTCAGGATACATACAACCTTCCATAATAGTGTTGATTAGGTATACAGTCATTTGATCGGCCGGTGGATGGCCGACTGGGAAATGTTCGAAAGCAGTGCAGCAAATTCTCCTTTTTCCAAAAACAATATATGCGAAATGCAAAATATCCCCCCTTTTTGACCCATGGTAGCACTTGTTTAGGTGGTAGAGCGGTCGGAAATGCCACATTCGGTGTTTTGTACGACATTCCGACCGTTTGCCACTGTGAAATTCGGCATTCCAACTCGGCGTTACACCCATTTGAGGTAAGTGTGGATGCTCAAATGAATGTATTCCATTGATTAACCTCTATAGGCTAGGCACTACTTACATTCACCGAATCCTTCACCATCCATCCAATGTCTCTCTCTCTCTCAAAATGTCTTAGTCATGTTTTTCTCTGTCATAGCATGCAGTTCACAAAGTGGCGAGACATTTTCTCCCCATCGGCAAATGTTTTCAGCAGCAGGTTGTGGAAAAAAGCATTTCAGAAGGGCATATTTGCCTATGAGTGTGTCAGGTCAAAGTTTACATTTTGCTTTCACTTGGAAGCATCAACTTAGGGAAAGCATGAAGCGCATCCATAGACTTTAATGGGCGGACCACTGCACATGCTCAGAGGTATGTCCATTGAAGTCAATGGACATAATGGATGGTACTCTTACTATGACGCAGGGGCGGCTCATGCTATTGGTCTGCAGGACTGCAACCCTCCAACCTAGAAATAAAAGAAATACAGAACATAAAACATAAACTTTAGCAGTCCAGATGCAGGGAAGGTATTTGTTGCCCCGCAGATGCCCAAGATGCCGTGCAGTAGACGACCGCACAGAAGAGAGGAGCTCCGGACTGCTTGAGCCGCAGACAAGACCAATCAGGAGAGAGGTGAGCAGGGATTTGAGTGCAGGACCAATCAGGAGTGAGGTAAGTTGAGTTCAGGAACACAGCAGGGAAGCGTTAAGTTGAGCGCGGGTTTTGCTGTTTCGAGACAATGGAGATGGACCTGGTTTGCTTTCTGGACCCATTTACAGGTAAGGTGTGTGTGTGTGAAAGTCCAGGTTAAATTTCATTGCCTTAGAGGCAATGTGTTGCTCCCCCTTGGCTTTTAAATGGATGAAGCAGAAACTCAGAGTAAACTGATGGATGCCTAACATCTCTATAGCACATTTGAAAAAGACACTAACCCCTCTGTGGGTAAGAAACATGATATTTAACTAACTCCTCTGTTACAACTTGCCTTTTTTGTATAGCATTCAGGACTCTATAAAATATTTTAGCTATTTTATATCTAATTGACAAAGGGATAACTAGTCAGTACACTGCTAAACTATTTATTCAAGAAATTAAATGAAATCAAAGCCGAAGGAAATTGTCCTGGAATTTTTTATGGCATTTTTGTCTTTATTAATTGTCACATGTAACAAAAACACCATGTTTTATTAATACGGAGAACTGTTTTTTTTTTTTAAAGCTTCAAAGACTCAAGTTCTTGATAACAGTCACTCTGCAGTTGCACCCTAAGCACAAGCTTTATACAAACAGCATTGTGCTGTCTCTAGTCATCACATTTTGTAGTAGGCAGCAGTCTTAGCTATATCTTGGCATTTTCCAGAATATATTAACAGCTTAAACCACCTCAGACTCTATTTTTTATGCAGCACCTTAAAGCAACCTGGTTATACCGTATGCAGACACATTGCTTTCCTACAGTATACGGTACTTTCGCTTCAGCTTGTGCCCCATTAATTCTGTACTCTGTTCAGCATCCTATTAGCTAATCATATGGAGTATGATACTGTAAACATGTATATTTAGTTTCACAGCATACATTGCCATGTTGAATCTCAATGAATTGCATTACTATTTATATTAAGCATATCACTGATAAATGTTTGTACATTTTGCTGTGATAAAATTAAGTAATTGTCAGCACTATTAAAGGATAAAGTCCAGTTCAAAAAGACCCACAAAAATCCATGAAAAAGCTGGCCAAGAACAATGACAGCTCCATGACACGCACATTGCATAATGTCGTAGTTTCAACAGGTTTGTCAATGTCACGTGACTAGTTATATAACTGAAGTTAGACTTATTTCATTTTTTAGACATTTTGTATTTATTTAAATCATTGAAAAATAACTGCTTTGCTTCCAAGAGCAGTTTTCATTCTGGAACGGTTTGTAGATTTGTTTGTAAGTTACTCTTCTTGTGTTGAAATTCATTTGACTGTACTGGACTGGAATTAAATGCAACTTAGGCTCCAAAGAACATGAATATTTCATTTTAATAGAGGCATAATGTAGGAGATATAAAATAGGTACATATGAATCTTTTACAAACAAAATCAGAATGTAATTGATGCTAATATTATTCTTTAATTTGTGCTACAGAATAAATCAAAAATAAAACACATTAGACACGGTGTGTGTGTGTGTGTGTGTGTGTGTGTGTGTGTGTGTGTGTAAAATGCCCTTGTTAACACATAGTGGTGGGTAGAAATACTCAGGCTTGATCCCCGTTTCTTGGGTGCAGGTGGGTAGAAATACTCAGGCTTGATCCCCGTTTCTTGGGTGCAGGTGGGTAGAAATACTCAGGCTTGATCCCTGCTTCTTGGGTGCAGGTGGCTAGAAATACTCAGGCTTGATCCCTGTTTCTTGGGTACAGGTGGGTAGAAATACTCAGGCTTGATCCCTGTTTCTTGGGTGCAGGTGGGTAGAAATACTCAGGCTTGAACCCTGTTTCTTGGGTGCAGGTGGGTAGAAATACTCAGGCTTGATCCCTGTTTCTTGGGTGCAGGTGGCAAGGACCCGAATTCCCTACCCACCACTATTTGTAAAAAAATTCAGATTTTTGCCTCATATTTGTTCTGTTTGTCATAAAATGTGTGTTTTCTGTATCTTCATATTTCTTTGCAAAGGTTTGTAATGCAGTGGTGCACTGGTAGCATTGTTGCCTGACAGCTACAGGTTCTCTGGTTTGATTCTTGGCTGGGGTGCCTTCTGTGTGGAGTCTGCATGTCCTCCCATCCCTTACAAAGATGTGTTTGGAGTGTTTCTCCCTGCTCTGCTGAAATTTGGCTTTGTTTTGTTCCAAGTCAGACTAGTTTCCTGGTTAACAAATGTTTAAAAATAACAGGCATTTGAATTTCAGACTTCATATTCTTCAGAAAGTACATGGTAAAACAAAACCTTTTATTCTAGCAACTGTCTAAGTTTATAACATGGAGATTTGAAATTTGCCCATATTTTTGGGACTGTATTCCCCCATTATTGGCCTTGTCCAGGTATTTTGTGCTAAGGTTGAGAGCTATGGTGAGAACTGAATTCACTGGATATGTTTGGCAGCTGTATTCCCACATTAATGGCTTTTTTCAGGTGTTTTTTACTAAGAGGTAGACAGCTATGGTGAGATCTGAATTCACTAAATAGTAGCCATTTAAGTTTGTCTTCCTCTGTTTCAGCTGATTTGGTATAGTGGTTATGTTTCTCTGACTGTTTTGCACAGGGTCCCCTGGGCTCGAGACGTGGCAGTGAAATGTATGGTGGTAACACAGCATTTTATTCTAGCAACTTTCCAACATTATACAAGCAATGTTTAACATGTGTCCCTGGTTTTTGGCCTTTTGTCTCCCCCACCCCCCCAAATAAATTCTGGCTTTTCCAGATATCTTGTGCTGCAAAGTTCAGAGATACAACTGAGTGTTGAGTAGATTTTACAAGGAGCTGACAGCTGCAGGGTAACAAAAGTTTAGTGCTGCTTATGCCAAGTCTGCGTGCATTGTTAATAGCACAACAGGTAGTGTATTTGCTTTTGATGCAGAAGGCTGTGGGTTCTACTCCCACAGTAGGTAGATGCATTGCTGTTACTGTACTGTGTTGTAAAGGGAGTGGATGCCGCAGTCCTTTTTGGCAAAGATATCTAGTAACTATGAACCTGTTATCAGTTTGCTATCCATTCCCTATTGTGGTATTACTAGCTTATCATTTTTTTAATGCATGCAACATAGGCAATTTATTCTTCAAGGGCAACAGGCACTTTATTTGTAGATGAAACAATGACCTATAAAGTTGTTTGCTAGCAGCAACCTCTTTATTAGTTACAGATTTCTTTAATGTGGATTTTACTACTTCAGAGATTGTGCATATTTACTGATACTGGTGGACTATAGAAGGTTGAGTAGACGTTTTATGATGGAAATGTTCTGAATTGGGCAGTTTTGTCATTGGTGCATGCATTTTGTTTCATTGTTTACTGGAAAAATGTTCAAAACAATGCATTTAAAGTGCCCTCTAACAACTGTACTGTATTGTACAAGGAATATAATGTAATACAGTCAGGAAGGTGTATCAAAGAGCATGTGTATGTTTCATGTTCAAGGGGCCTATGATTTTGAAAACAGCCCAGAGTTAATCTTTATCTGCCGCTGGCAAAATGTATTTTCTTTGAATGTGGGTTTCAATGCTGTTTCAATGCATGCGAGTTTCAAGGGCAGAGAAGTTTTAATGCTAAGTCTATTTTCATTGTGAGACTGCATTGCTTTGTTTAACAGATAAGTAAAATCCGATTCCTGGTGCAGAGTAGAAAATAAACGGTGCAGCTCGAACAGGACAGGAACAACTTTTATTGTATAACACAATTCCACAGGTTTAAATCCACAGGTTAAGCGCTTTCATCTGTTCTATATACAGACTTCCTCAGAACCAAGGTAATCCATCGCCAGCTCTCATTATAAATCCAATTTGGTGCCAAAATTTAAAAACGTCCTTATGCTGCCTTAAACAGACATTCACTAATTCCTCTCATGCACAAACTAATACATGACATTTATAAATACTGTTTGTCTAATGCATTTAATTCGAAAGCTTGTGAACTTTATAAATAATCAAACTTATACTTGTAAAAATGTATGAAAATGAATGAACTTGTATACAATATATAAATATATGATAGTAAATATACTCTAAAAAAATCCACATAAAAATTGATACAATATGTTTTAGAAACTTGTGTTCTTAAAAATTCAATATAATATTGGCTAGAATATACAACAATATTTGATTCAATAATATATATACATATATAGAAGAACATCTAAATAGAAATATTATATAAAAAAATATATAAAAATCATGATGGAAGTATATATTAGACATATATTAAAAATTAATAATATATGCAACAGTACTGATGTGCTGAAGCTACAACATAATTAGTCAAGAATAAGAAATGGTTTGATACTAATACTGTCATTGATACCTGGAAGACTTGTGGCATCTGTGAATAATTACCACTTACTTTCCATCATAGCTAAATACACTTTCCAATTACCCCCACAAACACTGCTTTCAACATGTTATTATATGGAAAATTTGAAATAATGTTCATTCCCTTTGCTAAATATATGCTTATACAAAGCATTCTTCATATCTTTAGTCTGAATCTTGTAATAATGTTCATATATTCTTTTTTTGAAATTCCGCTCAGTCTTACCTATGTAGAATGCTGAGCATACAACACATTTTGCAAGATATACTACTTGTCTAGTATTACAATTTCCTACCTTACTTTTGATATATGTCTTATTAATATTGTCCAACTTAAATTGCACCTCTTCATTGATGTATTTACATTGGTTACAAGAGCCACATTTTGAAGTTCCCTTAAAATTTGACTTATATTTTGTTGTATGTGTTGTCTTCTCAAGTAACTTCTTAATGTTAGGGGCTGTTTTAAATACACATGTGGGATATTTACCTAATGTGATACCTATACTTTCTGTTATAGTAATCAAATCCCAATGTCTATTTAATATCTCTTTCACTTGGTTGGCATATGGTGTGTACATAATTATGCACACTCTTCTGAAAGGTTCTAATGTAATATCTTTCCTTCCAATATCTTTGTCTCTTTCTCTTGACATGCCCAACAGTGGTAAATATTTATTCCCCCATTGTTGTCTCACATAGCCTGTGACATCTTTTAACATAGAGGTAGGATACTCACTACTTCTAAACATATTGAATATTAAATCTATTTCCTCTTCCATTATATTTTGACTCGAAGACATGCGAGCTGCCCGAATGCATTGTCCTTTTACCACATTCTTAAAAATGTATGGAAGGTGACAAATACTGAAATCTATGTAGTTGTTTGAAAATGTGGTTTTTCTATATATTTTAGATGCAAAACCATTTCTAGTATGACTTATATATGTATCCAAATATTCTATACCTTCATAATTAAATTTGTGAGTAAATTTCAGGAATTCAGTTGTCCCATTAATGTAGTTGATAAACAAATTGATTTGTTCTTGTGTACCATTCCATAAAATAAATAAATCATCTAAATATCTAATGTAAAGTACTATATATTGGCTGAATTCACTTTGAAAGACATAGTTGGACTCCCACTCTAACATAACGAGGTTTGCAAAAATTGGGGCACAAGAGGCCCCCATAGCGACACCTCTATTCTGTCTAAAGAATTCACCTTGGAATTGGATATAATTATGTTCTAAAACTAAACTCATCATATCCGTGATTAAATTAATCTTGTCCCATGTTAGTTTTGAAACTTTTCTCAAGCTATTACAGAAATATTCCAAACCTACATCTTTAGGTATGCATGAGAAAAGATCAATGACATCAATTGTCAAAAAAATCAACCCTTCATTCCAAATATCAGAAGTTAATTTGCTTAAAAAATTCCAAGAATCCTTTGTTAGATGTGGAATGTTTTCATATACATGTTTTGTCCATCTATCAATTGTCACACCCAAATTGTACGTCTTTGACCTAGATCCAGAGATTATAGGTCTGAACGGAGGGTTATCCATACACTTATGAATTTTAGGTATACCTATAATGTTCGCCACTATGGGGAATTCTACTTTAATAAATTCATAAATCTCATTCGTAATTCTATTGTCTATCAAATATTCTTCAATAGCTAAATCAATTCTTTTATAGCCTATATTAACTTGGTTTAGAGAAATAGCGTTGTAGTTACCTGATAGATGTAAAATATTAAATATCTTGGCATTATAGTCAAAACTATTGTATATAACTATGCCTCCTCCTTTATCTGGCTTCATAATTCTGATATCTTTGTTACTAATAAGTGATTCTAAACATCTCCGTTCATTATTAGTAAGATTATCATCCATCATTTTATTATGACCATCACCTGCCTTGATATTCTTATATAGCCAATAAATTTCTTTACATACCATTTTTTTCAAAATTCAATTTTGAAAAAATGGTATGTAAAGAAATTTATTGGCTATATAAGAATATCAAGGCAGGTGATAGTCAATTTTGAAAAAATGGTATGTAAAGAAATTTATTGGCTATATAAGAATATCAAGGCAGGTGATAGTCAATTTTGAAAAAATGGTATGTAAAGTTAATATAGGCTATAAAAGAATTGAATTTGGAAAGAAGGGTTGATTTTTTTGACAATTGATGTCAATCAGATTTACTCACAAATTTAATTATGAAGGTATAGAATATTTGGATACATATATAAGTCATACTAGAAATGGTTTTGCATCTAAAATATATAGAAAAACCACATTTTCAAACGACTACATAGAGTTCAGTAGTTGTCACCCCCCATACATTTTTAAGAATGTGGTAAAAGGACAATGCATTCGGGCAGCTCGCATGTCTTAGAGTCAAAATATAATGGAAGAGGAAATAGATTTAATATTCAATATATTTAGAAGTAGGGGGTATCCTACCTCTATGTTAAAAGATGTCACAGGCTATGTGAGACAACAATGGGGGAATAAATATTTACCACTGTTGGGTATGTCAAGAGAAAGAGACAAAGATATTGGAAGGAAAGATATTACATTAGAACCTTTCAGAAGAGTGTGCGTAATTATGTACACACCATATGCCAACCAAGTGAAAGAGATATTAAATAGACATTGGGATTTGATTACTATAACAGAAAATATAGGTATCACATTAGGTAAATATCCCACATGTGTATTTAAAACAGCCCCTAACATTAAGAAGTTACTTGAGAAGACAACACATACAACAAAATATAAGTCAAATTTTAAGGGAACTTCAAAATGTGGCTCTTGTAGCCAATGTAAATACATCAATGAAGAGGTGCGATTTAAGTCGGACAATATTAATAAGACATATATCAAAAGTAAGGTAGGAAATTGTAATACTAGACAAGTAGTATAGCTTGCAAAATGTGTTGTATGCTCAGCATTCTACATAGGTAAGACTGAGCGGAATTTCAAAAAAGAATATATGAACATTATTACAAGATTCCGACTAAAGATATGAAGAATGCTTTGTATAAGCATATATTTAGCAAAGGGAATCAACATTATTTAAAATTTTCCATATTAGAACATGTTGAAAGCAGTGTTTGTGGGGGTAATTGGAAAGTGTATTTAGCTATGATGGAAAGTAAGTGGCAGATATTCACAGATGCCACAAGTCTTCCAGGTATCAATGACAGTATTAGTATCAAACCATTTCTTATTCTTGACTAATTATGTTGTAGCTTCAGCACATCAGTACTGTTGCATATATTATTAATTTTTAAAATATATCTAATATATACTTCCATTATGATTTTTATATAATTGTTTATATAATATTTCTATTTAGATGTTCTTCTATATATGTATATATATTATTGAATCAATTATTTTTGTATATTCTAGCCAATATTATATTGAATTTTTAAGAACACAAGTTTCTAAAACATATTGTATCAATTTTCATGTGGATTTTTTTAGAGTATATTTACTATCATATATTTATATATTGTATACAAGTTCATTCATTTTCATACATTGTTACAAGTATAAGTTTGATTATTTATAGAGTTCACAAGCTTTCGAATTAAATGTATTAGACAAACAGTATTTATAAATGTCATGTATTAGTTTGTGCATGAGAGGAATTAGTGAATGTCTCTTTAAGGCAGCATAAGGACGTTTTTAAATTTTGGTGCCAAATTGGATTTATAATGAGAGCTGGTGATGGATTACCTTGGTTCTGAGGAAGTCTGTATATAGAACAGATGAAAGCGCTTAACCTGTGTATTTAAACCTGTGGAATTGTGCTATACAATAAAAGTTGTTCCTGTCCTGTTCGAGCTGCACCATTTATTTTCTACTCTGCACCAGGAATCGGATTTTACTTGCAGTTTCTACAGTTGTTTCATTGTTTAGCAGATATCTATTAGGGTTTGTGTGTAAAATGCAAAATAAAACTTTCAAATGAAATCTAAATCATCACAGAAGTAAAGCAGTATGCACATTACAGTGTTTATGGTAAATGGGGCAAAAAAACCAAGGAATGGGACGTTGGAATGGCTGCAGGGGGGAAGCTCCATTCGACCATGATTTTGTGAGGGGGGGGGGGTAGCAAACTCAGACAGCCCCGGTTGAACTATACCTCTCAGTTGTCCATATTTTTGCAGAATGAATAGATAATTTGCTTCTTATTTTGGTTTGTTACTCATAAAATTTGTGGTTTTCTAGCCAATCATTTAGGAATGAAGTCACTAAATGACAGACATTGAGTTTCAGACGTCATAACCCTCAGAAAAATGCATGCTAATGCAAGACCTGTTATTCTCTATCAACTGTCTAAGTTTATACAAGAGCAATTTTTAGTAGTGTTTGTGTGTGTTCCCCCAATATATTTGGCCTTGTCCAGATTTCCTGCATTAAGAGGTTGAGAGGTACGTGCAAATCGCGTTGTAGAATTAGGAATATCCAAACCTCTCGATTGTCCCCAATTTTGGCTCAAAATGTTGCTCTCCCCCAATAATCCCTCCTCAAAATGGCAATTTTGGAAGAAAATGTGGAGGGTTTACAATTATATATAACTGTAATGATCAGAGTTATAGATTACTTTTATTTCAGAATTGCATGTAGATGCTCTTATTTTGTTAGTTGCTCAAGTTAACAATGTTAATATTAAAAAGGTGTCCCTTTTTTTTGACAGGTTCCCAGCTGTATTGTGTGGCAACTTTATATTTTTGCATCACATTTTGGTCCGCTTTTCATAAAACTGTGGTTTTCTAGCAAATTAGTGGCAAGTCATTAAAGATTGAAGTTAGAAAATAATGGCAGACATTTGAATTTCAGATTTTATACCCTTCAGAAAATTCGTACTAATGCAAGATCTACTACTGTTCTATTATCTAAGTTAATAAGAGCAATATTTAAAAATTGTCCTTATTTTTGGGCCTGTGTCCCACTTCTAGTTCTATGTATGGCTTTGTCCAGATTTCTTGCTCTGAAGTTGAGAGGTATGAGTGTCAGAGCCATCACTGTCAGCCAGAGACATTTCAAATTATGACATACTTGTTGCACCCCACTCCCCATTGTAGTGGCTCTGGATGTGTCCAAGGAAGGCAAGGAGCAGTTATGCAGTGTAAGTGTGCAGAGTATTCCCCCATCCAAGGCAGACCACAAGTACAACCATGGCTTTTCATCCGTCCTTGATTTTGCAGAATGTTCTGGTTTTCTGTCAGATTTTTATACTGTTGATTTATGCTTCCTATTATTCAGGAAATGCATGCTGTCACAGTGCCCCGTTGCTCTGTTTAAGTAGCAATGATTTAATGAGCATCAGGTAAGCTTGTCGAAGATTGTAAGATGCAAGTAAGCTTTAATAAGCGTACTGTTAAAGAATTACCGGCACTTGAAAGCCTTTTCGTTGTTGCCATGCAGAGAATATTTACATAACTAGATAATGTATAAGCCTTGGGTATTGAAATGCATATGACAGTATTTGTAATAAAAGGACAGGATTACAGTATTTTCAGAAGCTCATTACATTTATTGGAGACTTGCAGTCATCTTTGCAGGCTTACCCGTAAAATAAACAGAATGCCAATCTATCATGTGTGGTCCATAACTTCTGCAGGAATCCTTTAAGCAATTTATCTTGAGCTTGTTTCTTGTTTGCTGTTCATTTTTTACTTTGATCATGTCTTCCCCATGAAACAAGCAGATAGTTGTGTCAGGCAGCAGGTCTTTTATAGATAAGAAACATTTTTACAAGTGGGGGTATCACAGAGATTGCTACTTTCAGCATGTTACTTGGTAGTTTTATAAAGCTGAATATAAATTATAATTAGAACTGCAGTGCAAGGAGTGGTGGTTTGAGCGGAGTGCTGCTTGTTTCTTATACTTGATTTTGACTGGCATTCCAATAATGTATTTGAAAAGTAATTTATTTTTTCATGCCTCACAACGTGTTTCCATCTGGATATTAAGTAAGTTGTCATGTAGCCAATGCATTGAAATATTTTTTTCTTCTACACTTCATTTTGTCTTGATTGGACTCTCGTAATGACTGTTTGGCAGCCAGGGCAGCATATTTAATTAAAGTTCCAGTTGTTGTGGTTTTGAGCATAGCTCCACCCCTGTCTAGTTGGCCACACCCCTCCCCATTGGCCCCACCCATTCAGCTGTCTCCTGCAGCCCTCCTTTAATTTGAAGTCACCAGCTGCCACAGCTATGACGTCACCAAGGGATGTACTAAATCTATTTGAGTCATGCTTTAGCAAAAAGTTTACAAAGATTTTTTTACTAAAAAAAAAAAAAAAAAAAAAAAACTGGCTCAAACAAATGAGGTATGAGAAGAATTCAAACACAGAGACACTTAAATCATTAGATTCCACAATGCACTCAAAGCATGACCAAGCCACAGTCTCCTTATCCAACAACACTACTCCACACTGTAAAAGTTGCAGACTCCAAATCTGACTGACAAGTGGAGTAGTACAGGGTTCCTTCCTAAAACTGCTCCTGTTTGGTATCTACTTCTCTGAAGTACAGGCTAACACAGAAGGCCTCTGGCTAACGAAGTTCGCAGATGACTGCAAACTACTAGCCATAGTCAAGTCCCCAAATGATGTGAACATCCTACAGAAGGGCCTCTCTGAGACATATGCCTGGTGTCAGAGCCATGACCTCAAGCTCAATGCCAAAAAGTGCAGTGTCATCCCCTTTGGTAAAAACTCTGTACCCATGAACTACCACATAGGCAGCAATCTACTTAACACCGAATGTGTGACAAGAGACCTTGGGACCCAGGTGGACAGTAGTCTCTCCTTTGATAGTCACATCGCCACAGTAGTCAGGAAGTCCTTCTACGTGGCACACCTCATCATAAAAGGGTTCTCATCCAGGAAAAAGAGAGGTCATCGTTCCCTTCTACTCGACACTCATTAGACCCATTATAGAGTAGAACGCCCTTTTTGGAATGTACCTCACAAGACATCTGAAGCAGCTGGAAAGGCCACAGAAGTACCTCACAAAGAGGATTACTGGACTCAAACAAATGACCTACACTGACGGTCTCAAAAAACACCAGCTTGACACCGTAGCGTATTGCCTACTCCGAGGTGATCTCTGCCTAACATATAAGGCTGTGTCAAACCCAGAGCTGTTGGACATGCTACACCTAAAGAAATCCCAATCCCTCCAAGCTACACGCTCTAAGGACCTAAACCTTGTCACCACAATAAACAGGACATGCTGGAAGGATAGATTCCTATCCCAGAGACTTCCCATACTCTGGAACAGGCTACCCATCCATGTCAAGCACAGTTCTTCATTAGCACACTTCAAGAAAAATCTTGATGATTGGATGGGAAATAGGAAATACACCCCGGGAGATCACTTCTGTGTCTCTGATCGACAGTGGCACAGGAAAATAACTTTCTTGGGTGGTGTAAGCCAGGGAACCTTGTTGGCTAGGCTTACATAGGTACTAAGCTATCGGCCCATGGGCCTACCTATGAACTCATCCAATTAGTTTTATTTCTGCACAGCATCTGCCACAATTATATAAGGGTCTTAACAGAATGTTGTCCAATTATCAATATTTGCTAAATTTAAGTTTAGACCAAACCTTACATAAGACCAAAGAACTCGGATATGACTCTTTTAAAGTGATGTTGGCCATTTTAGTTCTCTCTCACACACACACAATGGTGGGAATCAGTAAAGGTTGGTTGATTATCAACAAAATTAGCAAATGTAGCAAAGAAAAAAATAAGTGAGCACCCAGAAAGAAAATCCACATTCAGAAAGCAAAAATAATCACACACACACACACACACACACACACACACACACACACACACACACACACACACACACACACACACAGTCTACAACTGCATCAAACTGCATGTCAGAACCTCTGGCTGAAAACAGTAAAAGGTGGCTGTCAAGAATTACATTCCACAGCTTTGCAGGAGAAAATAAAATGCTACAAATAATCCTTAAAATGTTGTTGTATCTTTCAGCTTTTCCCGGTTAGGGGTCGCCACAGCAGAACTCTGGTTCACTAATGATTGGCAGTAGATTTTTACGTACCGACTTGCCAGGCCTGACGCACAACCTTCAACGAAGGTACGCCCATTCACGCATGTCTCCACACAGAAGACGCTTTAGCTGAGAATCGAACAGGACAACATCTTACTGTGAGGCGACAACGCTACCACAGCACCACCACCACTGTAAAAGCTAGTAAGACTGGAGAAAACAGTATCATCAGATACTACCCAGGGGACTAACATGAAGGAGAAAATGACAGCATTTAAGTTGAAACAGGAAGAATTCTTGAATAAAACAACCGATCCAGAAGAGGAAATCTAAGACTCTAAGATAACAGAAGGAATCTAAATGCATGGAGTACATGAGGGCGCATATCCACAATTGTACTGGTATATCAGTGCGGTGGTGCAGTGGTTAGCATTGCCGCCTAACAGCAAGAGGTTCTCCTGTTCCTTTCTCGGCTGGAGCGCCTTCTGCGTGGAGTCTGCATGTCCTCCCCATGGTTGAGTGATGTTTAAAGACTTGCAGGTAGATGCGTGAATGGGTATGCCTTCTTTGAAGGTTGGGTATCGGGCTGCAACTCTGCACTGTAAAAATCCACTGACAATCATTAGTGGACTGGAGTTCAGCTGTGGCGACCCCTAACCAGGAAAAGCTGAAAGAATCAGTGCAAGAGTGCACACAGGGTGTTTATACCAAACAAAATTATGAAAAAAGGAATAAAAATAAGAACAGTGTTGTAAAATTCCAAGTACTGCAACAAAATGAGCAAGTGCTTACAAAGCTGTGTTAAACAAGACAAGTCCTGAGTGCATACGGACAGTCAGTCAATGGTTCAATGAACAAACAAACTTAGGGCCTACATTGGCTAAATTAAAGTCTGCCTAACAGACATCACCGTAGAATATAGAATTAAAAAGCAGTTATCTAATGGCCATTTAAATACTGATAAATCATTTGCCAATCTTGCTAATGAATTCCCCATCTTTCCTGCCTTAATATGAAAAGGAATATCTCTTTAACTTTGTCTTGCATCTAAATGTTATTCCTTGTACCAACACCATAATTAAAGTCAATATCTAAAAATAATGTCACCACTCAGAAACTGGTAAGCCAAAGAATACAAAAATAACTGTACCAGTCTTCCTTTATAGGACAAGTTTTGACAGCCATCTATCTGCTTGAAAAAAGGTTTTCTTAATCCGTTCCAACCTATTCAGCTGCAAAACATTTAATCTACATAAAGCCCCCCCCCACCACATACTCAAAAATAGGACTTCTACTTGTTAAATAGATCTTCAATAACACCTTACTATTTCTGCTTGAGAAATATCAAAAGGACATTCCTCAGAAGACCATAACATTTCCTAATAATGTCTGCCACATTAACTTCAAAGTTAAGATTTGCATCTACCATACCTAGCTCTCTCATTACCTTAGAAAACATAAATCTGATTGTCCAGAGAGTAAGGATACTGATTATTATTACCAAAATGTAAAATGGAACATTTTTCATTGTTAAATCTCCTGCTTTTCATTGATATCCATTCATATTGGTTATCCAAGTAAGATTACAACATATACCAATCACTAGTATTAGTTACTGCCTGCCACATCTTAATATCGGCTGTGAACTTACTTAACCATACAGAGTTACATTTCAGACATTCTGATATCACTAAACCAAGTAAGAGTGGCACTAGACAGAACCCTGATGGTCATCAGTCTATAAATATGATTTTCTGTTTACTTTGCGGAAGCTAGACAAAAAAATCGATTCTTCCAATAATGTTGGGCAGGGGAAAATGACTTGTTTTACCTAGCAGTCTTTAAATTTTTCTTTCTTTCCCAAAGGAGTAAACATTTTCCTTGATGTGAACCTGCCCTGGTCAATTTCTGGCAGATGGCTCAGCACAAAGAATGTCACTATAGCCTTTTCTAGTCTTCAGCAGACTACTAGATGCAAGTCAAAAATAAATGTCAGCAGCAAATGAAGTCAAAGAATTTAACCGAAGTCAGCAGTTGCCCGAAATACAGGAATGGGACACAACAGATAAGTAAAGTGATCCAAGGTAGCTGGAGAGCAGAATGAACTATTAAGTGCTTTTAACCTAACAAAATAAACTACAGCTCCCTGAATCTTGAAACGGAGTATTATTGACTGATCTGGCTTTAAAAAAGGGATTAAAAAATGGTAGGTAGCTGCATCGTGAAGACAGAACAAAAACAGCTAAAGAATTTCTGAAGTGAGGTAATTCTTCATAATCAGGACACACTATATAAAGGTAGTGATTACAACCTGGCAGGCAACACTGCATATGTTACAGGGTAACCAAGAGGAAGATGTTTCTGAAACAGTATACAACTGTATCTCATTTTTACCTCTATGAAAAAAATAATTGTAATTTAACTTGTATGAAATGGAGCTTTTCTCCTCCAGGACTCCACCAAAAAGGGAAAATTTCTGCCAGTGGGCTAGCCAGTTCACAAATGCAATGAATACATTAATAAGGTGTATACAGAGAAAAGTGAAACTTTTAAAGGCATATATAAAGACATCCAAGGCTGCTAATGGATGTGGCTTTAGTGAGAGAGAGCAGTAGAAAGTGCCTTCTATTATACAGGTAAAAATAGCCATCGCTCTTGGCTAAACAAAGTGACTGTTATAAATGAGCTTATTTTGCTGAACATTTTAAATGAATGATATTTTAATCATAGGCCTAACAGCTGATTCTGTAGTTAAAGAGCAGAAGTGTGCTTGGGCAGAAGACAATGGCAGTTCCAAACCCACCTACTGAAATTAAGTTTTAATGAATGGACAAAGGGCAGGCCATTAGACTCACTGAAACAAGTAAAAGTATTCTACATGATAAACAACTGAGGCCTGAGAGAAACTTAAAGGGGACTTTAGGGTGAAATTGAAAGAGATGCAAGCAAACAAATTAAAACATCTGAGCATCTGAGACTTGATAGGATATCTTATGGGGCTGTCATTAGCCATCAGTTGACCTTGGAACTTAAGTAGATCAAGGCTAGTTTGACCAATATGAGTATGTCATAGGAGTGGAGTAACCTGCGGGTGCCTCCTCATCAACCAACCGCCCAGCAGTATAACAAATTCCCACAGCAGTTCATAGATTTTATCTCCATATGAACAATGGTTGACTCTTGAAAAGTTAAGTTGGCTAAAGAGCAGCCAATGTTTCTGTGCAATACTTTTGTATTAGGAAGGGATTCGGGTTCACCCAGGAAGTTAACTGTTATCCATTATTTTGATCATACTCTTGATTTGGTTTTATAGCTATGTATTGTGTATGGAGCCTATTACTTGGTCTGATCACTCATTCATTCAATTCAAGATTGACCAATCCCAAACAGAGCCACAAAGGTCAGACAAGTATTGTGCAGGTATTCTTGCTAAACTGCTCCTGAGATTTTCAACCATTGTACATGACTATGTTTACTACATAACAGATTGGAATGGACAGGTTGAGGCCTACAACCAAGGACTCGCATCTGTTCTCAAGTTAGGTGACCCTAAGCCATGTATACCCTTGTCTATCTGACTCTGCGGGAACCTTGACTACTCCATGGTCTGTAAAGAATGTGACACAGGTTACAGTGAAAGTGACAGCATTCCGGTCTTCTTGAGGATAAGACTGCAGTGGGCTGGAATTTGTCCAGTTAATAGAATTTCTTTTGACCAGGTTTTCCCTGATATCTTTCCTGCAAGACCTCTAGTGCACTAAATCATCCAGCTGCACTGTTCTGTGTGGAGGGCACCAGTGTATTTCAGACGGCCTCACCATACAGGTAGTATTAACAGATGAATGCAAGTTTGGAACTCTGTATGTTGCTGCCGGGACTGCCTTCATTAAAAACATTGACTGCTGCATACTTTACATTTAAGCACTGACACATGACACTGGGAGACTACCTTATCTCTGCAATTACTGGAAAGCTAAACTTGTGCTGGTATCCTTGGAGAAATAAGTCTACTTATTTTCCAAACTGTTGCCACTCCACTTGAGGAAGCATTTTTCCCATCTTACTTAAAGGAGATCCAAGTTACTCTCATCCGCAAGACGGGTTTAGATCCTGACAATCTGGATAATTATCACCCCATCTCAAACGTTCCATTTGTTGAAAAGGTACTTGAGAAAGCACTGTATCTTCAGCTGGATTCCAGCTTGAGACATTATGGCAACACTTATTAGCTTTTTCAGCTGCAAGGGATCAATGTTATTATTTGAACTTGGTTCTTGATCTTGTATCAGCTTTTGGTACAGTGGATCATGCTGCTTTTCTTCTGTGCTAGGTCCATGTGGGGAATCCTAGACAGGTTTGCCTCCTTTGTTTCTGGACATACGCAGAATGTGGCATCTGGGGTTAATTCTTTTTCTCCCCAACCCTACAGTTTGTGGGCTGCTACAGAGCTCCATTCTTGGTCCACTTCTTTTCACCATACATCTACATCTGCTTGGGGGGGGGGGGGGGGTATGCTGTGGGACACCCTGCTGTACTTCTTGTTCCCTCAGAAGTCTGTCTGCTCTCAACCATATGATGCAGGACCTGAAATGGTCAGTAATCAGCTTAAGCTCAAAGCATGCAAGACAGGCAATGGTAGTTCATGCATCTCCTGAGGGCTTTTCTATACCAGTCCTGTGTCAATATTTCTTACAGTGTAAACAAACTGTTTTACATCAAAAATCACTTGTCTCCTCCAATCTTGTCTAATGTAATATACCCAAGATCTCCTGATATGGAACTTGCGCCCTTAGTGCTGATGCAAAACTCCACTGCCTGGTTACTTAATGGGGTTTCTATGCTCCAGTACATTACACTGATCTTGAGAGTCTTAACTTCTCTTTCTGGCTGCCCCTGGCTAGCTGTTATGAATGCAAAATATACAAAATCTTTGTCGAAGCTCATTAGCCCTGCACTACCTCAGTCTCTGTATTCTTAGGAGCTGTTGTCCTAGCACAGACCAACTAGACACTTGTATTCTGCCGCACAAGGGCTGCATGCACTATCCTCCTGCTCACCAGAGTCCTTGGGTTCTTGGACATTTAGCCACCAAGGCCCATACTTGTGGGATTTGTAACCAGTGTGGCTGAAGGATTCCTCAACCCTTGCATCTCTTATTATGAGCTGTAGACCTATCTTTTTGATGTAGCTTAAAGCTGATTTATCCAAAGTTTTGTTCTAGTCCAACTGGCATGTCTGAGGATGCATGCATCAGTTTTACTTTGTTCTTTACAGCCATTATATCTGAAGAATAATTCAGCATTATCATTTTGTCCATTCCTTTTTTTCTCTCAGTTTCAATGCTGCATATTTATACTCCATGTTCTTGCATATTAAATATTATACTGTATTACACTACATTCCTGTTTTATTTTTTGTAATGTGTTTGGTCACCGGCACTTGAAGTTGAAGATGAACTTGCTGCAAAACAAGAGGGGACACTGGAGTGAGTAAGACAGAGAAACTATGGAGCATTTAAAAAGTAAAGCAATCTAAAATGCAGGCAAGGCCAATGAATTCAGAAGAATATCAGAGAGGCAATGTTTGTTTGTCTTTTGGCTTTTTCCCGGTAAGGGATCGCCACAGCGGAACTCCGGCCCGCTAAGGATTGGCAGTAGATTTTTTTTACGAAACGCCGAGATGCCAGCTCGACGCCCAACCTTCAATGAAGGCACGCCCATTTACGCACGCATGTCTTTTGAACGCTACCCAACCGCGGGGAGGACATGCAGACTACGCACAGAAGGCACTCCCAAGCCAAGCCGAGAATCGAACGGGAGAACCTCTTGTTGTGAGGTAACAAAGCTACCGCTGTACCTATTCTGAAAACAGAAAAAGAAAAACAAGAAAATACACAGAGCATGAAATAAGTGCACTATATTTTGCTAATATGCCTAGAAAGTAGAAGTACCTGGCACAGAGGTTTAAGACAACAGAAGACTGAAAGGAGAATTCTAAAAATAAGACCACTATGGTCATACATTTTGACTAGAAGCTCCAGGAAAATAGAAATTTTCAAAAAAATATATGCACTACTCGATACTACAGAAACGAGAACAGACGACAGTCAGTTTGATATGAAGGAATATATTTAAATAAAATTAGGTCTGCCTAAAATAAAAGGTCAAGCAGGTTGTGCAGCCATTAGCTCAAGGAGAAAAGGAATTGTATTAGAAGCAGGAAAAAAAAAAACAGCTAGAAGGGAAATTCCCCAAGGGAAGATGGTATACCTGAAGAGATGTGGCTGTAAGGGGAGATATGGGTATCAGGATTAATGCAAGTATGAGGCATTCTGTATGAGTGTCAAGGGTGAAAAATACATGAACATTGAAATAAATCAATTACACCAAAGGGAGGGAAGATACTGCTGTTCCTTCATCCTATAGACTTCGTATTTATAGGGATATTGGCGGCCCAAACTGCAAAAATATTACCCTACATGACAGATCTACAACAAAGTGGTTTGTGGGAGGCAGACAAACCTAAAATCCATTACAATTATCTTGGTACAGCAGGATGCTGAAGAGAGAGAAACCACTAAGAATTGTCAGCCTTGATGAAGGACAGGCATCTGACCAGTCAAGATGTGAGTGATTTGGAAACGCTGAAAGAAATATGCTTTTTCAGAAAACTAATAAAGTTAACACTTGCTATTCACAATGGTTTGTGAGGTGATTATTAAAAAGGATGGCTATTAGGGACCTTCTGCTTGCACAGGGTACAAGATGATGATGCTCACTGACACAAATCTGCTTTACATACAGAATCATTGACTACTCGAGGGAAGTGCTGACATAACTTGACAGGTAAACAGATCAAAACTGCATTTGCTGATGCAATTCTTTATCTTCCCAATCCAGTATATGATTTGCAGACTCCATATGTGATGTATTACAAGTGTTCAGGTCTTGTCAAGCTATAAAATTAATGAGAAGAAAACAAAAGCCCTTTCCATCAACTACTGGGCAGGCCATATACTCGTATAAATATACCCATAATTATGGGGGCTTACAAAAGAAAAAGTTCTTAGGAGGGTGGCTTATGGGACAGATGACTGAAGCAACTGAGGAAGTTCAGAAACAAGTGAAGCAGAAGGTTATGAACAGACAAAGCATGAGGACTGATAACAATGGTCCTGAATCATTAAGGAGAAGCTGTTTAAATGTTTACAGATCCACTCGTACTCCATGCAGGACACGCCTTATTGGTTCTACCAGAACAGAAAACAATGACAATGAAGAACCACACAATTTACATGGGGTGGGAAGGTTTGTCATAATGGTTAAGGTATTTGGCTCATAAGCAAAATGTGCAGACTTTGAGTCTGACTTCATGTTATTGGCTAGACTTAAAATGACTCTTCAGGGAGGTTAGCCTAGTATTAACCTATTACCCTACAACAGCGTGACAGTGGAGAAGCTGTCAATGCCATCTGAAATGGGGGATGGACTGCCAGACCTGCAGAACAGCTACAAGACCATATACTGAATAAGACTAAAGTCCATCTAAATGCCAAAATGGATCTGGCACCTACAATTTCAAGTTGAGTAAGGCTTGTTGCTCACATCCCAACTTCAAATCAATGCGCAGAGAGAAAAATCATCTTGACGCCAGCTGCTATATGTATAGAATTGCCATTTTAAAGACCGACATGGATTGTCAAGGGTATCGAACTCATGGACAAGGAGTGTAAACACAACTCAGAACACCAGCTGGGCAGGTGGGGGGTGGGGGGTGGGGGGGGTCAATACAGTGAATCCAGAAGTTGACTGTAGTATTAAGATGATGGACCCAGAGGTGTTTTGCATCTAACCCTGACACCAAAGTTGAAGCACGGTAAGAGATAACCACTGATCGAGTAGATCCCAACAAAGACAAATCTCACTGAAGCTAGACTGGGCTAGTTAGAGGGTTAAGGAAATACCTGTAAAAGCCAAATGTGTAAAACTTAGATCTGTTCCAAGAAATTATCAATAGAGTGTGAACCACAGAAAAAACTGCGACTGCCAATGAAGCAAGATACAACTCTCAAGGACTAAAACATGCATTCTGATTCCAAAAGACATCTAGTGACTGGATAAACTCTAGGTAAAACTCCTAGAAGTTTAAGTACAAACTATGACAGCTGTGTCTCCTAGAAAAAAAATGTGGACACACTGAACACATCTGTTGGCATACATAAAAATAAAGGCTAACAAAGAGAAAATGACAGCTGGAGAATACCAGATAAGAAATTACTAATCTTAAAATCAACGATTAAGAAGTCAGGAGTGAGTGGGAGGGAAAGGTCCTAAAAAAAAAAAAAAACTCACTTAAAATGCAACACCCCCTTAAAATAGACAATAAGCTGAATAGCCAGCAGAGTCTACTGCACTCAACACAAGGATGAAAGATACTGAAAGTGGTACTTCTACACACAGACTTGTGAAAAAAAGGAAAGGAATTAGGTGGCTCAGAAGTTTAGAAAAATAATAAGCTACCCACGTGGAAGATGGACCAATCGTATGACAAAATAAGATATTTCACTGGACATCAGGACTATACCATAATGCCAGAAAGACAAATATCATGTCTCAAACTATCCCTCCTTTCCAACAAGCAAAATTCACCTACTCCCTGAAGAACTAATGTTTGTCTTTTCAGCTTTTCCCGGTTAGGGGTCACCACAGCGGAACTCCGGTCCGCTAATGATTGGCAGTAGATTTTTATGGTGCCAAGTTGCCAGCCCGACGCCCAACCTTCAGCAAAGGCATGCCCATTCACGCATGTCTTTCGGAGGCCACTCGACTGTGGGGAGGACATGCAGACTCCACACAGAAGGCACTCCAGCCGAGAATCGAACAGGAGAACCTCTTGCTGTGAGGCAACAACACTACCGCTGTACCACCGCGGCTTTTCTAGAATGTAATTTTCAGTGTCCCCAGCTGCAAGCAATTTGCTTCCAATGAACCCCGGGCCTGGCCAGAACGTTTCAGTTAACATAACAGGAAGACACTAAGTTCTGTACCCACACTTGTTAAACAGCTAGTCAAGTTCATGGACTCCCCATCACCTAAATGTGTTAAGGTACACCTTCTCTTTTGATTAAATGTTAAACATAGGGAAATTTACTTGACAGGCAGCCAAGTGTAGACAATAAAAGTAGAATATTCTTGTTAAACATCTTGTCATAAAGCCACTGTACAAATACTTTAAGTTACTAAAAAGTAAGTAAATAAAAAAAAATGCACCTCTATTTATTCTTATGTTTTCTTGACTGGGTTAACCCCACTAGACCTGCCAGTGTCCTATGGCAATTCCCCTACTTTTCTTTCTGTTCTTGTTTGTCAGATGCATGCCCTGTGCTGGACTTCCAATGCTAATGTGTTCGTGACCACCTAAGCATCTTCCATTGTTTGCAAGGACGAACTCATCAGGATCAAAAAAGTTTTTCTTCAACTTTTGTAGTTCCTTGTGAAAAAGATAAGAGCCAAAGTCTTCAGTTTGTGAAGGCAAGATAGGGAATGCAGAAATAGTAAGGTTAATCATTTGTTAACTGAGGGGATCGAGCTAGGAACTAAACCTTCTATTTAAGGGGCAAAATAAAACATTTCAGAGCTTTACCAGAAAGGCTCATCCAGACTCTGCTACACTTTGCTGTGAAGGAAAGGTTAGTTTGCTTTTTGTTTGTATTTTGTACTACTTTATTACCTTTATATATTTTGAATATTGTGGTTTGTTTTCTTTACCTTGTGTTTTACTTGCATTCTGCTTTAACAGCATATTAAAACTTCAAAAGAGACCACAGCTCTCTCTCTCTTCTGAGTCAGGCAGAAATTTTCCCGCCCTCCCACCTAGTTACAGTTGTCTTGTTAAATACCATTGTCTTTCTAGTGGCCTGCCTCTTATGTTAATCTGACCATATATCTCATTTCCCCTCTACTTTCACTGGCTTGTGTGAGTAATCACAAAATCATCATTTTTGAAATCCCTCCCCTTCAACTATTTAAATTTATTGGCCATCCTATTGTATTCCATAGTACCAGAATACAAAAGTGACCATCCCTTTCAATCCATCCTGCTGTTTTAAAAATAGTAACTTTCCACTAAACCTTAACTTTTTAAACAGGTAAAACTTAAGTTACCTACTTTCACATCTAACTTCTCTAGTGCACACTGCAGTGTGCATTTTTTTTCCATCTTGCCTTTAAGCATCCCTGTGACTAGCACTTGCTCTAATACCTGCTGGAAAGCACTAGGAAGCCTTAAACTGATACAAGCACTCAACTCTCCTTGTTAATAAGGAGAAATTAACAGTAGGCACTAAACAGCCTATAATTAAACAGCTCCTGTACTTTATAATATATATATATATATATATATATAAGCACCAAAACAGGCATGTCCAAGGGTCAGCTTCCGGTGATTTCTCCTGTCCACCTGGTGAACCTGGGCATACTGGGGCAATGCAGCAATTGCCTCATGTACACAGACAGCCCTCTCCTCCTACCACCCAACACTACAACCTGTGAGAGATGCACTTACATAGCCAAAATGGAAGCAAAGCTCTCTCCATCCAAGATTGTGCTAGACAGTCAAGAGGCGGTCAACACCCACACTACACCTCAAACAACACATAGCCCTTCTAAACCCACACCACCAACACCCACATACAGCAATACTAAATCCACATATGCAGAGGCCCTTAACTCTAACCTGCCCAAGCAACAAGGACCTCTGAATCTGAAACGCAAACAAACACCAATCACAACCAAAGTGTCACATAGTTCACACCACCAGTGTGCCACCCAGCAACAGCCCCCAAGGCAAGACAACGTACCTAACACTTTAGTCATAGGTGACTCTATAGTCCAGCACACTGATGTCCCTCTCACCAGGTTGAACAAGGAGAAAATTACAGTCAGCTGCCTGTCGGTGCCAGGATCCGCCACATAACGCATGCACTCAAGTCACTCCACAACAAGTACAAATATGACTCTGTCATTGTCCATGTTGGAGTGAATGACTTGAGACATACCTCCCTGGACTACATGAAGAGAGACATGGAAGAGCTTCCGGATCATGTGGCCCAGGCAGGTATGACCCTAGCCCTGAGTAGCATCCTGCCTTCGCCCAGAAGGATACCACAATATAAGGACAAAATGATTGACTTCAACAAGTGGCTAAGCTTCTGGTGTCATTCAAAGGGGATCCAGTATCTGTCTGCCTGGGACGACATGATCAACAGACCATGATGCTTTGCCAGAGATGGTTTGCACCTGTCACCCCTGGGATTCAGTTTACTGGCTAAGGCTCTTGCCACCCCTATAGTGCCTTTTTTAGGCAAAGTTCAAAGGACAAAACCACCACCGTAACAGGTACAAGCATGCAAAATCTGAAGGTAATGCTACTCAATGCTAGAAGTCTAAACCTCAAAATGCACTCTCTGGAGGCACTCCTAAAAATGGAGAACATCAATATCTGTGCAGTTACAGAGACCTGGTTCAAGGCTCCAGAGAGCATCCCTGCAATACCAGGCTACAACTCTTACCACACGTTTTGGCCACCAAACCAGGACCAAAACACTAAAGGTGGAGGAGTGTCAATATTCACCAAGGATATTTACACCACCAGGCTAGTTGCCCAACACACAATGCATCTGAAATTCTCCAGGTGCAACTAACACTAGGTAAGACTGCAATCCAAATTGTAGCTTGCTACAGATCCCCCACCATACCCCCAAGATTCACACTACACCTTTCTAAACATACTGGAAAATATTAAAATAGAACCAAACACCCTAATACTGGGTGATTTTCAACTACTCTGCCATTAACTGGGAAAACTGCTCATGTACCAGCACCTTTGCCCAACGGTTCTTGGAATTCATAAATTCCAGCACCATGGATCAACTAATCCATAGTCCCACCAGGGGCTCCAATATCCTAGACCTGGTCATTACCAACATGGGAAATCGATGCTCCACACCTATGGTCACCCCCTCGTTAGTCAGGTCTGACCATAAGCTAATCACCCTTAACATCCACATCCCACCCCCACCCCCCAGTAAGGAAACCTCCATAAAAAAACTTCTCCAAAGCCAACTTCATGCTACTCAAGTCAGAAGTGACAAACTTCATGACACCCATGCATATGGGAACTGAAAGTTCAACTGCTAAATCCTACACTAAGGCACTGTACGAGCACATCCACTCATGCATGAATCGTGCCATCCCAAATAGAACCAAGATGCTCTCATCCAAAAAAAGGAAGCCAATCTGGTGGTCCCCTGCCATAAACAAACTTTATAACAAAAGGAAGAAACTGTTGCAGAAAAGAGGAAAAATCCCAGGATGCAAAAAACTTCCTTACCAGCCTCAGTAAGAAACCGAGATCCCTCATAAAATCCTCCAAAGCTAGTTACGAAAATAAAATTGCCAAAGATTCCAAAGACAACCACAAGGCATTCTATAACTATGTCAAGAATCTAAATGGCAATGCTCAGACCTGCTCTGAGCTAAAACAGAATGGCATTAAATATACTGATCCCAAGGATATTGCCAATATCCTGGCAGATCGATTCAGTGCCAACTTCGCCCTCCTCTCACCCCCTAAATGGCCCATCTCAATACCAGAAGATTGTCAAATTCTGGTAATAATGGCCACACAGGTAAAAAACTCACTCTACAAAGTTAAGAATACAGCATCCATGGGACCAGACGACATCCCGGGCTGTGTACTACATGAACTACAATATGAACTGGCACCTCACCTAAGTAACATGTTTAATCATAGCATCACCTCAGGTTTCATGCCCACTGAGTGGCGCAGAGCTACAGTTATCCCACTCCACAAGGGGGCTCCACCTTGGATCCCGGAAACTACCGTCCCATCAGTCTGACAAGCCTGATCTGCAAGGCCATGGAACGTATTATCATGGAACTTATAAACAAAGACATTGGCAACCTTCAAACACTGGACCCCACCCAGTTTGGGTTCGTGAAAGGCCGATCTTGTCTCCTGAACCTGATTGACTTCTTCGAATCAGTCTCCACAGCCATGGACAAGGGTAAGGTGGTCCACACAGCCTATCTAGATCTTGCCAAGGCCTTTGACACCATCCCCCACTCTGGAATCATAGATAAACTTACTAAGCTAGGCATTAATCCCTACGTCACCCAATGGGTTGCTAACTGGCTTACTGACAGAACCCACACTGTAAAAGTAGCAGACTCCAAATCCAGCTCCAGACAAGTGGAGTACCTCAGGGTTCAGTCCTGGGACCACTCTTGTTTGGAATCTACTTCTCTGAAGTACAGGCCAATACTAAGGGACTCTGGCTAACAAAGTTCGCAGATGACTGCAAACTGGGAGCAATTATTGACTCCCCAAATGATGTGGATATTCTACAAAAGGGCCTTACAGAAACAGATGCTTGGTGCCAGAGCCATGGGCTCAAGCTCAATGTCAAGAAATGTATAGCTATCCCCTTTAGGAAAAAACATGTATCCATGAATTACCATATAGGTGGCAGTACACTAAACACCGAAAGTGTGATAAGAGACTTAGGGACACAGGTGGACAGTGGTCTCACCTTCAATAACCACATTGCCACAACAGTCAGGAAATCCTTCTATGTGGTACACCTCATCACTAAAGGCTTTTCATCCAGAAGAAAGGAGTCATTGTTCCCTCATTAGACCCATTATAGAATACAATTCCCCGTTTGGTATGTACCTCTCAAGACATCTGCAACAACTGGAAAGGCCACAGAAATACCTCACTAAAAGAATCACAGGCCTAAAGCAGATGCCCTACGCTGACCGCCAACTCCAGCTATACTTTGTCGCATATAGTCTACTCAGGGGCAATCTCTGCTTAACATACAAGGCCATGTCAAACCCAGAGCTGTTGGACATGCTACACTTAAAGAAATCCCAATCCCTCAGAGCCACACGCTCCAGGGATCTAAACCTTGTCATCACAATAAAACATGCTGGAGGGATAGGTTCATGACCCAGAGACTCCCCAGACTCTGGAATAGATTGCCCATACATGTCAAACAGAGTGCCTCTTTGGCCCTTTTCAAAAGGAACCTTGACAATTGGATGGGAGAAAGGAAATTCACCCCGGGGATCACGTCAGTTGCCCTGCTAGACAGGGGTCCAGGGAAGTAAATAGTGTGGGAAGAAACAGCCAAGAAATGTTATGGCTAGTCTTGTATAGGCCCCTAGGGCTGATAGCCTAGTACTAACCTATGAACCTAGTAGTTTCACTGGACAGTTTACAGTAAAGGCAGTAGAAATAACAGTGTCAGTCATTTCTACTGAGAGTTTTAATATTTCATTTTCTTAACACTTGTGTTCCAGTACAAAACATTTGGTACATCTGGATGCTGAAACCGACTGTACTGCTTCACCAGCAATTGTTGCAGTAAAAATACAAGTTCCCATCATTTTCAATGAGAGTTAAAAAAAAAATGTCATCTTTAACAATTTTGTTCCAACACATTATTGTTGCAAATGACTTTCAGTTACTTCCATCATGGAATAGACTTCTAGTTCACATGTTATGATAGTGCTGCTTCAGCCTATTCTCCCGATCTACTTACTGAGCTTTATTATACAGCAAAACTAACAGAATCTTTTACAACTACTTCCCAAATTGCTCTACCTTCAAGCACCTGGGCATGCAGGACAAGCTGAAGTGGAGGATATGCAACATCTGTGCCTCGGGTGGATATTACAGCAAGAATTGAATGAGACTGCACTGTTGAGTACTACAGTCATTGACAACAAAAGGTAGCAGCAAGTATACCTCTAGGCTGATTAAACAGGACAATGCCCTGGAGTTTATTAAAGTGTAAATCACCACAGACAAAGTACCATAGACAACCTGTGTCAAAACAGACTGTTTGCAAAATGTTGTCTAAGGCTATTAACTTCTGTTAATACTCACAACAAAACTATTCCAGGTAGGGTCAATGCCCACTTTATGTCCAAGAATCCCATAGCTCTTACTTAGACCTACTAGCACAGAAAATCGAATACCCCACTCATGGGAGACCATCTCTTTACAGACTGGAAATGCACACTGCCTCAAACTCACAAGCACAACGATTCTTGGACTTTAAAAGCAAACATACACCCTTGACCAGATTGCACACACTCACCAGAAGTTCAAACATACTGGACTTGGTACTCACCAATAAGGGACACTGCAGCACACACTTCCAGAGCCACGTACTACTGGTGAGGTCAGACCACAAAGCTGTCTCCTTTGAAATAACAATCAACTCAGTAACCGCAGCAAACCCTTGAACAGTTGGGAACCATTCCTAAGCAAACTTCTTATTTCAGCTTTTCCTGGAAAGGGGTCGCCACAGTGGAACTCCGGTCTGCTAATGACTGGCAGTGGATTTTTACAGTGCCGAGTTTCCAGCCCGATGCTCAACCTTCAAAGAAGGCACACCCATTCATGCACGCACCTACCTGCATGCCTTTAAACATCACTTGACAGCAGTGAGGACATGCAATGACCACAGAGAAGGCACTCCAGACAAGAATCGAATGGGAGAACCTCTTGCTGTGAGGCGACAAGGCTAACCGCTGCACCATTCCTACGCAAACTACACCTCATTAAGTGATAATGTGTCACAATTCAATGCCCCTCCTAATGCCATATTCACAGCAACCTATGTAAAATTGTTCACACAGACCCTGGACAACCATGCAAATGGCTCTAAAAGAGGCTGCTTTCCCTACTAGAAGCAAGCCCAAAACAAACTACACTAGTGCAATCCTAAACTTAACAGAGTATACAACAAAGAAAAAAAAGTAACGTCTAAAATCAGGAACCCCATAATAAAAACACTTTAATTAAACTAAACAGAAAACTAAAAGGACTAATTAAGTCCAATAAAGCCAATTATGAATTTAAGACAGCCTCACAGGCTAAAGAAAACCAAAAAGCCTTCGACAGCTATGTCTGTAACTTCAAAGGCAGCAGACAGCAGTGTGCCCAACTGGTGTTCAATGATACCATCTTCACTGAGCAGAGCGACAGTGAATCTGCTGGCTGGCAAATTTAGCTCAAATTTCACCACCTAATCCCCCCTGCCTCCCCCATGATACACCTACTACTACCACCTCCCCCAAAACTACTAGCAGGGAGCAGGTCCTGGGAGCACTCACTTAAGCCAAACACATAGCCTTAATGGGCTCAGACAGTATCCTGGGATGCCTCCTTAAATAGGTCATGTCGCACACTATCAGGATCACTTGAGTCATTTTTCAACTATAGCTCCAAAACAGGCTTTCTACCACAAGAATGGAGGACTGCAATAGTTATCCTACTTCGCAAGGGTGGAGCATCAATCGATCCCAGGAACTATAGATCCATTAGTCTGACTAGTGTAATATGGAAAACTATGAAATTAATTACCATGGAAATCATCAACAAAGACACAGCCAACCTTCTGACAATGGACCACACCTCTCAAAATTCCAAAATTTTTTTTTTTTTTTTTACAGAAAGTCCAGATTTTGTCTTGCACTTCATAAAATGCATAGTTTTCTGACAAATCATTGAGGATTGAAGTCACTAAATAACAGACATCTGAATATTAGACTTCATATCCTACAGAAGATATATGCTCACTCAACTGTTATTCTAGCAACTTTCTAAGTTTGTAAGTACAATATTTAAAATTTTTCATATTTTTGCTCCTTTGTCCCCCCATTAATTTTGGTTTTGTCCAGACTTCTTGTGCCAAGAGATTGAGAGGTATGCATTGCGCCCAACCCAGTCTGGATTTGTCAATGGAAGCTCATGCCTACTAAACCTGGTGGACTTCTTTGAGAAAGTCAACAAGGCAACAGAGGAGGGAAAACGAATGACCACCAACCTGGACCTAGCTATGGTTTTCAATACAATACCCACTGCGGTGGTGGTGCTGCAGTAGCGTTGTCGCCTCACAGTAAGACGTTGTCCTGTTCGATTCTCAGCTAAAGCGTCTTGTGTGTGGAGACATGCGTGAATGGGCGTACCTTAGTTGAAGGTTGTACATCAAGGCTGGCAACTCGGTACGTAAAAGTCTGCTGCCAATCATTAGCGGACCGCAGTTCCACTGTGGCGACCCTTAACCGGGAAAAGCCAAAAGATACAACAATACCCCACTTGGGCATAGTTTACAAACTAAATGAACTGGTCATGAACCCCCTACATAACTCATTGGATTGACACACAGATCCCGGGCAGGACTGGTGAGATCACCTCCACTAAGAGGCCAATCACCAACAAGGTACCTCACAGTTCTGGTGCTGCGACTGTTCTATTTGGCATCTACTTCTCGGAGGTAAAGGTCAACGTCAAGGGGCCTTTGTCTGACCAAGTTCACAGATAACTTCAAATTGGGAGTCATCATACATTCTCCCCCGACAAACATCTTACAAGAGGGTCTAAACAGACAAATAATGGTGCTAAGGTCACAGACCAAAACTCAATGCAAAGAAATGCATTAAGTTGCCTTTTTACTCCATTGATAAGACGCTCCTAAAACTTGACCCAGTAGTTAGGGATCTAGGAACACATGTAGACAGTAATCTGGCCTTTGACCAATATGTGGCCAAGGTAGCAAGACAATCATTCTAGGTCACCCAACTTATAAGTAAGGGCATGGCATCCGGGTCCAAGGAAAGCATACTGCCACTTTATATGGCCGTTATCAGACCAATCATTGATGACAATGCCCCCTTCGGCATGAACCCGACCAGATATCTGCAACAACTGAAGCACCCACAAAAGTTCCTTACCAGGAGAATCCGGGGTATAAACACATTGTCCTACAGGGAGTGCCTTAAATCCGATCTCCATAAGCAGCCTTCTACAGGTTACTGAAAAGCAATCTATGCCTGACATACAAGGCATCCTTGAATCCAGCTCTGATGGATCTTTGGCACATCTGCAAAGTGAACAGCATCAGAACCACTAGACCAAAGGATTTAAATTTTGTTTGTGATTTAAATAAGACATGGCGAGACAGGTGTGCGTCTTAGACAAACCCACCCCATGCTCTGGAACAGGCTCCCCATCCATGTGAAGCAGAGTCCATGCCTAATCCTCTTCAAGTGCAACCTTGACCAATGGATAGGAAGGTACAGTTGTGTGTGTAACTTAAAATAACAGTAAATGTTCTAATGATCTCTGCTGCAGTAGCCTGCCAAGGATAGAACAGCTGGACAGTTTCTAAAGCTTCAGCGAACCTTACATACACCCACACTGACAGGCAGCTCTTTTTTCATTTTTTTTTTTTTTAAACATCTTTATTGAATTATTACTTGTGACAAATTTACATTTATACAAAAGTAATCAAACTGTATTAAAAATTATACTTCACATATATTACCAAATAATCATACTACCTAAGCAATATTAGATTAGATTAAAACAAGGGCTGGAATGGAACAAACAATAAATATCTTTATCACTTATGACGTAAGCAATCATACATTCATAGAAATGAAAACAAGCCACACCGACACAACCCTAGTTGCAAGCATTTTACATCACAAACCATACTGACACTTCCAGTTGCAAACATACATCACTTATAATCTATCCAATCATTATTTAGTCAAACATTACATAACTCATTTAAGTCCTTCCTTTTTTTAAACCTCATTCCTACCCTGTATGTATTGTTCTGACCATTCCCATTTTTTCCTATGTAGTTTGCTCCTACCCTTTTCAAAAGATCTCAATTGCAGTTGTTTTATCTCTGTTACTATATTCACTACTTCTAGTACAGTTGGTTAAGATTTTGATTTCCATTTTCTAATAATTGCTTTTTTGACAGCCACATAAATAGATACAGCAAGGCCTTACCACGTCTAGGAAATTCCAATTCTGTATCATAGCCAAGAAATAATCATCTCCCCTGTCACACTAAGCTGCCAAACCAGCATCTCCAACACTCCATCCCACAGGGAATCCTTCAAGTCCGCCAACAAACCACATTCCCAGAAAACATGTTCTCTTTCTTCCCAGTCACACCTCCAACATCTGCTCTCTACCAGAGGAAAAATTCCATGCAGTCTACTTGGGGTATAAAAATATATTTGTGAACATTTCGAAGCAAAAATCCTAAATCTTCCAGATTTTCTTGCATATTTGGGAGACTTGTATCCTCCCATTGCTTCTTTGTGACTTGCTTATCCAATCTCCCAATCCTTTCTATCCTTTCTAACTTCCTCTGATTAATTCATATTGTTATTATGCAATACTTTATGCGCTCTAATTATTCCTAATTAATGGCAGCTTCTGTTCTACATTCTACTAAAACTATACTAGTGCTGATCTTTCAATTAGGACTCCCTTATTTCTTTCACTTAGTCTATACTCTGATATCAATCCTCGATAGGAAAGGCAATCTCGAACCTGCACTCCAAATAAATTCTTGGAGTCTTCCCACTCTATTACCTTTCCCTCTCTAGTTATTTGCTCCCAATACCTTGGTTCCTTTGCCAGTTTTCTCCAATAGACTTAATCTCCCGCTTGCCTATTGTCTGTATCCCTAATGGCAGTCATCCTTATCAGCAGAATCTCCCTTATCCATTCCCATGTTGGATTAGTTCTTTGAGTACTTTGCTACTTTATGGATATACTATTCTGCATTATTATTATTCTCCTTAAAGGCCTGCATCCAAACTCCCAGTCTCTCCTTCTTTCTTGAACTTCTCCCTCTATTTCAACATCATCTCTTTCGATTCTGAATTACAGTTTTCTGCTTGCGCTATGTATAGGAGCCTTAACTGTGTAGCTGTGAAATACTCCTTCAAATTGGGTAATCTTAATAGGCTCTGCTCTACTGGAAGAATCAGGTTATTCCAATTGACTCCTGCCATATTCCCCTCCCAGATAAAGTCCTTCAGCTCTTTATTAATTGTTATCCACAATTTCTCTTGTTGATAAAAATATGCCTGACGTGTGTATAAGACTAAAAGGACTAAACCTTTTGACTGCTTGCATCTTACTATCCATATAACAAAGCTTCCATTTTCTCAATTTTTCTATTATATTTTGTTGTTGTATCTTTCGGCTTTTCCCGGTTAGGGGTCGCCACAGCGGAACTCCAGTCCGCTAATGATTGGCAGTAGATTTTTTACGTACCGAGTTGCCAGCCCTGACACACAACCTTCAACGAAGGTACACCCATTCACACAGGTCTCCACACAGAAGATGCTTTAGCTGAGAATCGAACAGGACAACATCTTACTGTGAGGCAACAACGCTATCGCAGCACCACCACTGCAGTGTTTTCTATTATATTCTAATTTATTTAATTAACATTTGTTAACTGGGAATGTCCGACTTGGAATTAAGCCAATTTTCAGTGGAGGCCCGGGGAGAAATGCTCCAGATGTATGTCTTTGAATGTGGGAGGAAACCGGAGCACCCGGAAGAACCCAAACGAACACAGGGAGGACATGCAGACTCCGCACAGAAGGCACCCCAGCCGAGAATCCAACAGGAAAACCTCTTGCTGTGAGGTAACAATGCTACCGCTGCACCACTGCACCATCCAGTTTGTTTGGTCTCTTCCCACATATCCTTGGCTACCACACCAGAATCACTTTTTCATCCATACTCCTCAATACATCCATTTTATCATGTCCCCATAAATATGGATATTGCTAAACCAATTTGTGTGTGGGTACATAATTTAACGCTATTGCCTTTGTTTTAGCTTCATTAATTTTGTAAACCAAAAAGATTTCAAACGGTCTCAAAATGTTCCACAATGCTGTAATGTCTCTTTCTGGTTTTGTCAGGTATAAAATAATATCATCTGCAAATACCTCCAGCTTTTCTTGACTACCATACTAATTAGATCCTTTAATTTCTGAGGCTCTTATTTTCTTTGCCAGTGGTTCTAAATATAATGCAAACAACAAAAGGGAAAGAGGACACCCCTGCCTGGTTCCTCCATTCAGACACAACTTATCAGACAGGAACCCTCCCACTTTAATTCTTGCCTCAGACCCCTCATATCCTCTAATTGAAAGGCCTCAAAAAAGAAAAAAAAAACATCCCAATGCCCCCCTAAAACCTATTAACTTAATACTAACACATAAAACTATGTACATCTTTAAATACTAAAGTTTAACCCTCCTAACATGAACAAAGTCCCAAACTGACAGCCACACTCAAACTTCAGTTAACCTAAAAGAAAGGTTAAACATGCTAATATGCACGGTGCAGCCTGTACTTCTACCAAGTGCTAACTGGTTTTGCCTTCTTTATAGCTCTCCCAGCTACCCCTAAATACTTCCAGAGAACATTATCTCCAAGCCAATTTCTCTTTTTTTTGTCCCTCAGCCAATCACTGTCCAGACTGTAGCCAGCTTCACTTTATCAGGTTGTCTCCATGGTGACAACAAAACCAGGTAGCCAGTTTTGCTCTAGCAGATTGCTTCCATGGAAACATGAAGACCAGTTACAGAACTGCTAGATGTTTTGGTTAGAAAAAAAGCATCATAATATTCAATACTGTTTTTCATGTACTTGCTTACTCAACACTTGTTACTAAATCAGTCTAAGGTCCTTAATCCAAGTCAGTCCCCCATGCAAGAATGAGAAAAAAACATTTTTCCTTTTGTCTTGATTTTTTAACCAGATTTGTTTCACTGCATTGCCTACATTTCTCAACAATGAAGAGAAAGAAAAAAAGAAAAGAACAGCAGTACCTGTTTACAATTCCTTATTACACTTAAAAATAACTGAGAAAACTACTTTATAGCATACAAAGAAAAACATACAGCACATAGGGCTACTTAGAAAAATCTATTTAGAGTTAACTTTCTCCCTCCTCTTCCCCTCCCCAAAGCATTTTTTCAACATTAATGATAAGAAGTAGGCCACATGGGTTAGAGTTCCCCACAGGTCCAACAAATTCTGAAAAGGTCCAATATTTCCAATTTTTCTTATTCTGCCACATTTCACACATATATTATTGCACTGTAATCCCATATTAAGTTACTAGTTTTATTACTGCTAATATTTATCTCCCAAATCTTGCTGCTTAAATTTCCAACGTACTCTCAATTCTTCTAGTCAACTCTCGTGCTCCATTCCTTCGCTCTAACATTTTCCACTGAAACACTGGAAGAAGTTTTACAGATACAGTCTCTTTGTGGTCCTTATTACCAGAAGAACAAGCAGCAGAATCTCCCGTTTTACAGCTCACTTTTTGTTGGACAAACTTTTGTTATTTCCTCCTTAGCATGTACTTCATCAAAAAATTATTTTGTTCCTCCATGGAAGAATACTTTGAAAACAGTTGGGTACAGCAGTTTGAATCTCACACCTGAGTCTCGACATTCCCTGAATATTAGAACACATTTGCTTCTCTTCTGCCTAGTGCACCTGCCTAGTGCACAAGGAGTAATGATTCTCCACCAACACTGTGCCGTCTCCCACTTTTAGTACTTTGTTCTTCTGCCACAGTTTTGTGAAAATCAACTCCTTCTGCTGCTAAGACCATATCTTTGCTGTTAAAGGTCTGGGTTGCTTTCTCATAGTCATGGCTGGAGCATACACACAATGTGCTCTTTCAACACACAACTCCTGCTGTGGAATACCAATCCAGTAACTTATTCGTACTTTCATAAAACTAATGCAGTCTGCTCCTTCCAGCTTCTGTGGTATAGCTGAAAATCTCAGGTTTCCCCAAGTGCCCTGTCCTCTAATTCTATTAATTTTTTGAAACATCTCTTCCTGAGCAATCTTGTATTCGGTCAGCTTTTTCTTCATTTCAACCTCTGATTTTTGCAGCTTTATCACCTCATCTACATACGTTTAAAGCTTCTTCCATTTTTTTCCAGCCTTTTGTTGTTTGTGTTGACATACACCATTAAGGTTTCATTTATTTTAACCAGGCCTGTGTGCAGGTGTCTTGTATCTTCCTGTAGGTTACTGGAATTCGTGCTTGGAGGTTGCACTGCTTTTTGCTGAACAGCTGCAAAACTTTCCCAGCTTAAGTGTTTCTTCCTCATTTTTTTGTAACTGATTTTTCTCCTGGTTCACTGTATTTATTTTTTCCTGACATCCAAGTTGTACACTTACTAGCCAGTTACCAAAATTTACCCATAAACACACGTCTACTATCCTTCTCTGCCAAGTTTCTGTTTTCACACTAGAGAGCTAGAGTTAAGCTGTTCCTCAATGTACATCCATCTTAGAAGTCCAGGAGAGATAGATAGTTTGGCTTAAAGTAAACTTAGATACAACCTTAAGCACAAAATAAGTATTAGTTGTCAAAGAAACCTTGTCCCTATGAAAAATGAGACAGAGTTGCAAGCTCTTACAGCGAGTCAACTTTAACACCCTTCTTGCAGAGATCACAGCAATCAATAAAACTGTTTTCCATGTTAAGAACTTAAAGTCAGCCAGGTTAGCTGGCTCAAATGGAACGAGTGTTGGTTTTTCTAACACAAAATTAAGATTCTAGTTTTCCTGGAGGCCTCTTAGGCAAAACCTCTTTCAAAAACATTCTGACATGAGAATGCACTGAAAGATGAAGATCCATAGACAGGAATGCTGAAACAGCCAATAAATGAACTTTGATAGAGGAGTAAGAAAGGCCATGGGATAGTAACTCACAAATATTGTAAACCTTTAGAAAAACTAGCCCTCCGTTAGTACCTACGACACATCTTCAGTAAACAGGCCTACCATCTAAGCAGTCAATTAAATTTGACTGGTATTAGGGTGTATCAAACACACCTGTTCTTATGTGAGTAGATCCAATCTGTGAGGAAAGCTTATGGTAATTGCCCCTGGCCATCTTCCAAAGGAGGGAGAACCCACGGTTATCTGGGCCACAAGGCAGTCACTACAATGACCTTGGGAGATTCCTTCTGAAACTTCAGAAGTACCCTGATTATTATTGGAAAGGGTGGAAAAGCATACACGAGCATTCCTGTCCAAGGAAAAGAAAAGGCATCCATCTTCCAAGCCTTCTTCCATGGAGTCCTGGAGCAGAATCTTGCCAGCTGATTTTGCCTCCTCTTGGAACAGAGGTCTACTTGAACTCCCCATTGATGGATCAAATCCTGTAAGACCCCTTGATCTACTTTGCATTCATGAGGGTCTGCCTTTGTCGTGATCAGCTCGTCTGCCACACAATCTTGCTATGACGGAATGTAGCATGCTTGTAGAGTGAAATTTTGCTGTGAAGCTATATCCCAAGTTAACATGGCTAGTCTGCACAGGAGGTACGACCTGGTTCTCTCTTGCTTGTTGATGTACCGCATGACTCTGGCATTGTCTACATCTTAAAAAGGTCCTGGGGACCAAAGATGATTCAGACAGTAGAGTGCTTTGATCAATGCAACCAGCTCTTTTATAATTTATATGCTTGTGTCTACTTGGTCTTCCACACACCTTGCACTTTTACCCCTCCTGAAACTGCTCCCCAAGCAAAGTCAGAAGTATCTGTGGTAACTCTTTGGATCAGGGAGGGAGAAGGGAAGATCTGGATTTAGAGAAACTTGCTGTCACCACCAAATGATTTCTTTTCTGACCATACCTCTCAACTTGGTATCATCAAACATCTGGATGCTGATTAACATAAAACTCGCATGCTTAATTATGTAACCTCACCCACTCCAGTTGAAATGTGGGATAACAGCATTCAAAATGCAAACTGAAAAACAGAAAAAAAATCTTAAATAACACAAAATTTAACCAAATAGTGTTTTATATTTGAACTTGTATAAAACTTTGAACGTGTATAAAACTACAATGCAATTTTTTGTTATTAAAATTAACTGGCACACTCATTTACACATACTCATTACTACAGTAACAGTACATTTGGGAAGCACCAATGCACTACTAGGGACTTCCACACAAAGAACACTGTACAGCATGGGGTGAGGTGCAAAACACATGCATACCTGTGTGGCCCATGCCACTGAATTCTTCCACACATCATCATTACTTTGCATGTCAAATAAACCATATGCACAAGAATGATTCTAAATAGTAAAACAGGGGCCTGTATTTATATGGCTGTGGTGAACAACTCTGCAAGACTGCTATATTCTGCATAAGCCACCTAGGAAGGCATCTAATCAAATTTGTGACATCCACTTCAAGAAATCCAGCATTCTAAAAACAAATTTTCTTCATAAAGCTTGAGAAAGCAGCTGCCAAAAAAGAGAAGCTGCATAACAGTACTAGTGACCATCATGGTAGAGGAAAAGGAGGCAGCATTTTGATAAAAAACAGGAGTCAGTAAGCCTACTCTCACAAGAATATTTTTGCCAAGTAGGGTTAAGGGTTACCTTAAAAAATAATACGACTATCCTTCTATGACCAGAAAAATGAAGACCATGACAACCAAGCAGGGTTTCATTACAAATCTTTGTAACAACTGGTTAAGTATCATTTCAACCTACATACTACACTGCCTTTTAAATGCAATTTGAAATCAATTATACATCCGAAGATTAATGAAAAACTTTTGTATACAGTAATTATAATATCACTGCACATCACAGCTTGTCACAATAACAGAAATCAGATTTCAAAAAGGCATTCTGTATAATGCCCAGATTTTTTTGTCTCATATATTTTAGACGTTCCTCATAAAATCAGACTTCATACTCTTCAGAAAATGTAACCCAAATTATGTTATTCCAACAACTTTCAAAGTTAGTAATAACAATATTTAAAATGTGTCCTTGCTTTGGAACTTTGCCCCCATATTATTTTAGGCTTTGTTTAGCTTTCTTGTGCTAAGAAGTTGAGAGGTATGCCTTTATTATTACTTATTCTTACTGTCTACCCACCTACAAATTCACATGAAGCAGCATTACAAAAGGCAGGTGACAGGTTTACCTCACCAACTCCTCTCTACCTAGTAAACATTTCACAAAATACCCATCAGGGACAGTGCAGGTCGAAGGTGCTACCCTTTACTGCACGTCCATCATAGATTCCTTTCTATGTTGGAGACCCGACAGCGCCAATCCCGAAACTCTGAAAATTAGAAGTGCAATTAAGGGCAAAAAGTTAACTCAAACTGTACATCAGAAAATCCCCTTTCTTTAGCTGCAGCTATCTCAGAGTTACATATACAAGTGGGCTGTAGCACTGTACATTACACATGCACACACCAGGAGCAAGCCCCCCAATGCTGGAGAACAGGAAGTTATGTACTCACCATAACGTTCGATGTATGTAGTCCATCTCGCCTCACATTCTTACTCGTGGGTTCGGAGCCGAATATCGGCTCTGACTCGGCCGATTATACTAGCTCGAAGTCTTTCATTGACTGGGCTAAGCAGGTATCCCATGGTGCACTGCTCCACCCCAGATCTAGTTTGCTGCGAAACTCATTTGTACTCCATGCACGCATCACATCCATGTAAAGAATAAGCTAAGCAAGGGAACTCTGAAGATGACAACCTAACCTCCAAATCCTTCAGGCAGGGGGAAGGTGGGAGGGTAAATAAGAATGTGAAGCGAGATGGACTACATACATTGAACGTTATGGTGAGTACATAACTTCTTGATGTTATATAGTCCTATCTCGCCTACATTCTTACCCGTGGGACAGCGTCCCTAGCACCTACATCCTGGGTGGCTCATAGGAAAATACTCCTGAGAACTGTGGAGCCAAAGGAAGACCTGCCCTTGGAGACCACGTCCAATTTGTAATGAAAAACAAATGTGTGAGGAGAAGCCCAAGTAGCTGCAGCACAGATATTATCCATTGACAATCTGGCTTGATAGGCTGTTGGTACAACTTCCAGATATCTTTTGTTCGGTGTAGACAGAAGTGTAATTGTCTATGTACATCCAACTGGTGAAATCTAAATTCTGCCTTGTTGGAAAAGTGGGAAAAGAAAACGGGCAGCTCAATGGACTGATTTAGGATAGACACGGAAGCCACTTTAGGAAGGAACGAAGTGTTTGGTCTGAGAGAGACCCTGTCTTTATGGAAGATTAAATATGGAGGCTTGATAGAGAGGGCTTGAATTTCTGAAACTCGCCTTGGTGAAGTGATTGCTTGTAAGGCTGTTTTCCAAGTCAAGAATTTCAATTTGCAGGTAGCTGCAGCCTCAAAAGATGGTAAAGTAAGGGCTTGTAGAACAAATTGAGTTTCCAGGGCATGATAGGTTCAGATACCGGTGGACGGAACAATAGAGTGCCTTTCAGGAACGCCTTGCATAGCCAATGCACCATGAGACTAGGCTCATTCGCTACGTGGAAATTAGAGATCGCAGCCAGTTGAACTTTGATGGCGGCTGATGCGGAACCCTGATGGAAAAGCATGGACAAAAACTGCAGAACTGAAGCTATTGGAGCCGTGTAAGGATCAATGCCTCTGGTATGTGCCCAGAGAGAAAACCTTTTCCATTTACTAGAATAAAGTTTTCTAGTGGATGGTTTATGAGAGGATGATAATATATGAACCACTTCTGGTGAAAAATTATGAAGTCTGACTAACGATGGAAGTGGAGTAGCCAGGCTGTCCACTGGAGGGTCATCAGGGAGGGGTGGAACTGTCCCGGCATGTGTGTCAGTAAATCTGGTTGAGGATCCAGAGTCCAAGGAGTGTCCACAGTGAATTGCTGAAGAAAGGGGAACCAAACTTGGTGAGGCCAGTGTGGGGCAATCGGAATAATTCTGCTTCCCAAGGATTGCGCTTTCTGAATCACCTTTGACAGCAAGGGAAACGGAGGGAAAGCATAAAGCAGACCGGAGGGCCAATCATGAACCAGAGCGTCCCTGGGTGACTCCCCTTGTGGGGGGATCAGCGTGAAGTAGATGCTGCATTTCGCATTGAGGGGGCTGGCAAAAAGGTCGCAGCAAGGCTGACCCCATCTGCTGAAGATTCGCTGTGCAACCAGGCGATTCAGGAACCACTCGTAAGGCATCAGGATAGCTCTGCTTAGTCTGTCCACAATCACGTTGGACTTACCCGGAATGTGCGTTGCCACCAGAAACCGATGGGAAGTTACTGCCCAATGCCACACTCGCATGGCCTCTCTGCACAGAGGGTAAGACCTGGTTCCCCCTTGCTTGTTCAGAACAAAAACTACTGACATGTTGTCCGAGTGTATCGCAATCGTCCCTAGAGGAAGAACATTCTGAAGTGCCTGCAACGCAAGAAGCACTGCTCTCATCTCTAGGACATTTATATGCAGATGTATCTCGTGTTCTTGCCACATGCCTTGGACTGTCCTGCCAAGATAATGCCCCCCCACCCCATCTGGGAGGCGTCCGTGGTTACCGTGGCAACCGGAATGGGTGGAACGAAGGGCTTTCCCCAGTCCAAATTGTTGGTGCACAGCCACCAACCGAGTTCCTGCTTGCATCTTTCAGTGAGTAAGATGGGATGAGACAGTGGAAGTCTTTGGAACGACCACTGAACAAAGAGGAGCCATTGGAGAATTCTCATGTGTAATCTCGCCAGAGGGACCAACATAATTGTTGCTGCCATGGTCCCTATGAGCTGGAGAACCCATCTTGCCTTCGCTTGTCTCAGGGGCATCAGCATGTGTATCTGTTGTTGCAGTACTCTGATCCTTTCTTGCGGTAAAAATGCTCGCATTTGAATGGTGTCTAATTCTGCTCCTATAAAAGGTGACACACTGTAAGGGCAGTAAGGCAGATTTTTCCCAATTTACTGTTATACCCAACTGGTGACATAGATTGATGGTAGCGTCCCTGGTTTGAACTAGTTGATGCCTGGTGGGAGCGGTAAGGAGCCAGTCGTCCAGATATGGAAACACCTGGAATCCCTGACGTCTCAAGTGAGCCGTGAACACCCTGGGGGCTGTGGTGAGACCAAAGGGCAGGGCTCAAAATTGGAAATGACTGGCTCCCAGCCGGAAGCATAGGTGACTCCTGGATGCTCTGTCCATCTTCACATGGTAGTAAGCATCCTTGAGGTCGATGGAGCACATCCATACCTCCTCTCCAACAATGGGAGAATCAATTGTAGTGTGACCATACGGAACTTGGACTTGTGTACGTAATTGTTCAGTTGGCTGAGATCTAGTATGGGTCTCAGGTCCCCTGTTCTTTTCGGCACCAAAAAGAATCTTGAGTAAGTCCCTAATCCGATTTGGTCTGAGGGAACATGCTGGATGGCTCCTTTTTCTAGCAGCAGTGAGACCTCTGAGGCTGCTGGATTCCTTTGACTGGGTGGTACGTCTGGGATTTTTCTGATTGGCGGGGGGTTCTGATGAGAATGGAATGATATAACCTCCAGAAACTATCCATAATACCCATCTGTCCTGGGTAATGCTTTCCCAGGCTTCCGGATACAAGGAAATTCGACCCCCAACTGGCTCCGGATAAGCGCAGTCGGGCACACCCTCAGGAACGACAGTATGGAGAGCTACGAAAAGATTTGCGGTCTCCCGAATTACGGGGGGCCCCCTCTGCCTCTGGGGCGACTTCTCCCTGAATAACCCCCCCCTGCCTCTGGAGGGAGGTTCACCTTGTGCGGCAGGGAAAAACCTCTGTGATTTCTTGAACCACATCACCCCCCCCCCCCCCCGCTGGGCCTTGGGATAAGGCCTAGAAGGAAGGGAAAAACGGACCCCCACGGCAGACAGGGTCTTTCCCTCTTGCTCGCACCTGGTGAGGGTGTCTTTCACTTTGGTCCCAAATAAGGAGGAACCATCAAAGGGGGAGTCAGTGAAGGAAGACTTGAAGGGCTCCGCAAAGTGACACAGGCGCAGCCAGGCTTGCTTTCTAAGGGCGACCCCTGAGCTTGCTGCCCTACTCGCTCCCTCGCCTGCATACGAAATGAGCCACATGGATGAGTTAACGATGGAGTTGAGGGTAGAGACCTGGGCTTTAACCATCTGAGCCAGCGCCTCAGGTACGTTACCCGCAAGAGTATCTCCTAACTCTTTGAGGAGATCTCTCTGGAGCAGAGTGAAGTGAGACAGGTAATTCAGTGACCGTAATGTAAAGGTTGCTGACGAGAGGGTAGGCTTCCCATACCAATCCATGGTCGTAGACTCCTTGTTAGGAGGATGGACGGATGAAGAAGACTCTGCTACTTTCTTCTGGGTGGCTGCCGCCACCACCATGGCATCTACAGGGACTCCTTCAGATAGAAACTCTTTGCCCTGGGGGGCGGAAAGAAACTTGTTGGGATGCCTGGGCATGGGCTCCACAGAATCGGGGTTCTCCCACACCCTTCGACAAATGAGGTCAAGGAGTTCGTCCAAGGGTGGAGACACCCAGGAGGTGGAGGGTTGAGCACCAAAAGCCTTAAGGAATACTGACTCCTCCTCGGAAGGGGCTTTGGAAGGCCAGTCACCTCTGTTTCAGTATCTCCAGGATATCGGAGAAGGAAACATCATCAGAGGATGACTTGGGGGACCCCTCCGATTCCTCGAGGTCAGTATCAGAGGTGAGGGACTCATCTTGGGAGTCTATGTGCTTCCTCTTGCACGTTTTCTTTCTTTGGGGCTCCTCAGGCACGAATTCTGAGGGACATTCAGAAATTTGGGGACCACTCATGGGGGTATCCCTAGGCCCTGGTGCTCTGCTGTCCATGGATGGATGGTGATCAGAGGCTCTCACCGGAGTGGTGGGGGACAGAGAGACCGACCCGCCTGATGTAGCTGATGATCTGGCCAGCACGGTCTGCATAGCCTCGAGGGCCGGCCCTCCCGAATCAGAGGAGCGACCAGTCTCCAAGGCCATGACGGCGGTCGGATTTCCCAGAGTCAATGCACCGAGAGGGAGGCTTGGAGCCGAAGTAATTCCCGAGATGTCCCCCTCAGGACCGACCTTAGTATCCAGAGTCCCGGACCCCAAGGACGGAGCCGACTGGGTCGGAGCCGATGCCGGCAACGATGGAGCCGAATGGGGCATCGGAGCCGGCCAAGAGACATCACGCGGCGCCGAACACCCCGGCTCCGAAAGACAGAGATGCGCTCAGAGGAGGAATGATCGAAGACGGGATTGGGACAAGCGCCAGAGCCGAATGGGTTGCAGCCAAAAACAATTTTGCCAAAACCGGTGACTGGAGGAGCCTCTGAACCACCCTATCCACATCCGAAAGGGTCCTGGAGGATTTGGAGGACAGGGATGGAGAATGCGATCTCCTCTCAGGAGAAGCTGGTCTGAGACTGGTAGATCGGCTCCTAGAATGTTCCAATACAATTGGAGCAGACGCCGGTTCCGTCAATACCGATCCTTCCTGCGGCCCAGTGGGCTGAGGAGGTCGATGCAGTTTTAGATATCTTCTCCGGGGGCTCCGATGAAGCTGACGGAGCCGGAGATCTTTTTTTTGACCTGCCAGATTTAGACTTACCGCTAGAAGTTGAATCCATAGCCTCCTCAAAAGAGGGTTTTAAAAGCCCCTTTAAGATTAGCTTATTATTTCTCTCTTGGAGAACTCTTGGGCTAAATGCATGACAAAAACTGCATGATTCCTGCAGATGGATGGCTCCTAAGCAGTAGACACAAATAGAATGCCCATCGGTAATGGACATTTTATACCCACATTTCGAGCTCTTTTTAAAACCGGCAGGTTTGTGCTCCTTGGTATCCTTAGACATAGTCTTGGATGTCCTTCAAGAATGCAGCTACAGTCCTGACATATGGGTTGTCCTGCCTCAGGCAGCCCTTCGGTCGGCCAGATTCCAAAGTCTGGGTCCGGCGTCGGCCGATGTCGCCTCCTCCCCGACGTCAGAGCGGCTGGAGTATAAAGGCATCAGCCGACGCCATCTTCTTCAGTGTTTCTTGCCCCAGATGCCAGGTGCCCTCCAAGGAAGGCTAAATTTTGTGAATGGATAAACAGATAAAACCAGACATGCACAACAGTAATAAACAGATACACCATAATATATATCCCCAGCTGATAGGTAAGGGGAGAAAGGACCCAAAAGGGGAAAAGCAGAGGGGTAGGAGGGAGGGAAAACCTGACTGCAGTTGCATATCTATCGGACATCTACATTTATGGTAGGTACAAAACTGTACTATGTCCTTTAAGAATGCAACTGCAGTCCTGACATATGGGTTGAATACCATAGCCAAGCTGGGGGTGGTAGGACTAAGCAAGAGATGGTGTAGCTAGAAGGCCCTGCAGGACTGCCGAAGCAAAGCCTGCTCGGGATCTGGAGTATAATGGCAGGTTGTAGTGTTTGGTAAATGTATGCACGGAGCTCCATGTAGCAGCCTTTAGAATATCTTTTGTAGCCACTCCTCTTAGAAAAGCTGTGGATGTGGCCATAGCTCTGGTGGAGTGTGGTCTAATATTAGCTGGCACACTTTTTCCATGAAAAGAATAACAGAATCTGATGCAGTGTCCAATCCATTTTGAGATAGTTTGTTTGGTGACTGCTTTTCCTTGCACTCCAGCAGCATAGGCTACAAACAGTTGGTCAGACTTCTGGTGGACTTTGTTCTGTCCAAGTAGTAGCGTAGTTGTCTGTGAATGTCTAAAGTATGCAGCAGCTTTTCCCCTTTATTTTGAGGGTTAGGAAAGAAAGTAGGCAGGTGAATTGCTTGGTTTAGAGACACTCTGGATATCACCTTAGGCATGAATGAAGGATTGGTCCTAAGGGAAACTGTCCTGATGAAAGATGAGAAAGGGAGGAACTGCCATGAGGGCCTGTATCTCCGAGACTCTTCTTGCTGAGGTGACTGCCAACAGGAAAACCATTTTCCAAGAGAGAAATTGCATTTCTGAAGATGCTGCTGATTCACAAGGAAGAAGAGTTAATTTTTCCAAGACGTAATTGAGGTATGTTCATCAATGATGCATCCTGGCCCTTGTTGACATTCCAGATGGTGAATCTCTTCCATTTGGCCGAATAGGTTTTTCTGGTGGAAGGTCTGCGTGCCTCCAGCAAAATTTCCTGAACTTTTTCGGAGAGGGAGTCATGGAACTCTCCAAGCTGTCAGCTTTAAGGTTTGCAGGTTCTGATGAACAGTCTTGTAACTGTGTTGAGTCAGGAGCAGAGGCCATTGAGGCAAGGGCCACGGTTTGGTGTGAGTTATGCTCAGTAGTAGTGGATACCAGTGTTGCCTTGGCCAGTCTGGAGCTATCAAGATTCCTCTTGGTTGTTCTGCCTTGATCTTCAGTAACACCTTGGTGAGCAAAGGTAGAGGAGGGAATGCATAAATTGTTAGAGCATTCCAGCTGAAGGAAAAAGCATCCGTTCTCCAAGCTAGAGGATGGTGTATCCTTCTGCAGAACCTTTCCAGGTGATGATTGAGATGAGATGCAAAGAGGTCTATGTCTGGTCTTCCCCATGCAGATGCTATTTGTGAGAAAATGCGTGGGTGTAGCATCCATTCATGTGGATCCAAGAAATTTCTGCTCAACCTGTCTGCCAGAACATTGTCCTTGCCCGGAACAAACTGGGAATGCAAGTAGATGTTCAGTTTCAGGGACTTTTCCCAAAGAATCATTGTTAGTCTGCAGAGGGGGTAGGAATGAGTGCCCCCTTGTTTGTTTATGTACCACACGGGATACAGTTTTTCTTCTCTTTTAGTACTTATAATTTTGTATTTTTTTAAAAAAAATGAACAGGGATACCAGGAAAAGATGACTGTTCATTATTCTGATGAAGTTTTTGACGAAACGTGAAGCCTACTGTGTGTACGTCTGGTTCATTCCTAATAAATCGTGTGTTTTGGATTACTGCTTTGAGCTGGTTATTGCTCACTACAACTTTTGAGTACAGCAAAACTTTTAGCCCTAATTTTGCACTACCGCTGGGTTTTGGTGCATGTTTTTGCATTATTGTTTATGTACCACATGACAGTGGTGTTGTCTGTCCTTATTAGCAGATGACCTTGCTGAAGAGATTTTCCAAAGGCTTCTATTGCATGCATCACTGCCAACATCTCTTTTTGATTTATGTGCTGATGCATCTCCATGGGAGTCCATTGCCCTTGAATGCATCTGCCGTCCATGTGCGCCCCCCATCCATGGTCCGAGGTGTCTGTTGTAATAGTTTGACTTGTTGGAGGTTTGTTGAAAAGCATGCCTTTGTTTAAGTGACTTGCTTGAGCCCACCACAAAAATTCCCTTTGCAGGCATGGTATGAGTGGTATTATGTCTTCTAAGTTGTGGCTGTGTTGCGACCACAAGCTTTTTAGGTACCATTGCAGCTTTCTCATGTGTAGTCTTGCCAGAGGGATTAGAAGAATGCAAGATGCCATGAACCCCAGGGCCTGCAGGGTCTTCCTTGCGGTCAGGTGGGTTAATTTTGCTAGGCCTTTGAAGTAAGCTGTTAAATGCTCTTGTTTCTCCTCTGTGAGGAAAGCCATTTGTAGCTGTGTGTCCAGTTTTGCTCCTAGAAATATAATCTCTTGGGATGGCAGTAATCTTGATTTTTGAATGTTGACTGTGTATCCCAAAGCCTGCAGCAATTGAATGACGTAATCCAAGTGTTTTATCAAGGTCTGTTTGCTGTCTGCTTGTATTAGGCAGTCGTCCAGGTAAGGGTATATTTGAATCCCGTGGAGTCTGCAATGTGCCACTACTGATGCCAGGCATTTCGTGAATACTCTGGGCGCAGTAGATAAGCCAAACGGCAATGCTGAGAATTGATAGTGCTCTGTTCCTGCAAGAAATCTGAGGTATCTTCTGCAACTGTGTCTGATAGTGACATGCAGGTATGCCTCCTTGAGGTCCAGAGTAACCAGCCAAGACCCCTTGCCCAGCATGGGAAGAAGTTGCTGTAACGTCAGCATCTTGAATTTTGGCACCATGAGAAAAGTATTTAGAACGGACAAGTCCAATATAGGCCTCCATTGTTTTTCTTTTCTTGGAACAAGGAACAGTCTTGAATAAAATCCCTGGCCTTGTTCCTGAGGAGGAACCTTCTCTATTGCTTTTATTTGCAACAGCTTTGAGACTTCTATGAGTGCCTCTGCCCTTTGATTTTGTGGCAGGTTTGGCATGCCTTGTCCTGTTGGTAAGGTATGGAAGTGGAACCTGTAACCTCTGTCTATTATGTCCAGAATCCAATTGTCCTTTGTTATAATGTGCCAGTTTTTTGAGAATAGAGATAATTTTCCACCTAGAGGTGCTTCTCTTTGAGCCTTGGTAGGTGGAGTGAAAGGTAAGTCATTGTGATTGTCCCTGTGGTGCAGGTGAACTACCTGTGCCACTTCTCTGATTTTGTGGTTGCCATTGGCGTCCCCTGTAGGAGCCTCGGTATTGCCCTCTACCTCGTGCATGCCTGTTCTTTCCTCTTTGAAACTTGTCAGAGTCTGGAAAGGACCAATTCTTTGAAGGCCAATTCCTGATGAACCTTGGTGGCTGAACCTGGAGGAAATCCTTTACTGTCTGTACTAATTTTGCCTTCTCCTCAATAGATTTCAACACATCCTGAACATTAGCACCAAAAAGCTTCTGTTTATCCAGAGGTGCGTCCAGGAGCTTTACTTTAACATGATCTGGCAGTGGCTGTTCTTTCAACCAAGCATGTCTACGGATAACAGCCCCCGTCATAGCTGCCCTACATGAAGCCTCCAATGCATCATAACCACACTGAAGAAAATGATTGCTAACCTGCTGAGTGTTATGAACCAAATCCTGCAATGCCTTTCTATCAATAGGCTCAGGAGAGGCTGGCTTTTTCTGCAAATCATCCAGTAAATAATCCTGGTACTGAAACATATGAAAAAGGCAGTTAAGTGACCTCATGGCAAGGGTGGAAGAGGTATAAACTTTTTTACCCCATCTCTCCAGGGACCTTGCTTCCCTGTCAGCTGGCAGTGGATTCTTGGCTGAGGAGGTAGCCACTCCTTTGGGGCCCTGTGAAATAGTTTCTAGATCCACAGAGTGGGCCTTAAAGAGATGCTTGTGAGTGTCAGGGACCCTGTAATATCTGTCTGGCTTGACAGGAGCAGGAGGTAGAGAATCAGGGGAAGCACTGGAGTCAGATAAAACATCATCCAGGACATCCAAAACTGGAGGGATAGCTAAAGGTCTGTGCTGGGGTAACTTAAGGAAGGTACGTAGCCTTTTCCTAGAATCAGAAAATTCCTGACCCTGCCACTTAAAATGTTCCCTCATGGAGTGGAGGACTTCACCGAAAGAAAAATCCTCTGGAGGAGAGGCAGAGGGAATAGATTCCTCAGCATCAGAGTCCTAATAGGCCTGGAAGGATTCTTCTAGGGTATCTGAATGCTCTGAATCCCCAGAGGCTTCATCTGAAGAGAGGTTGTCTGCCTGCTCAGTTCTAGGCCTTTTTTCTGCAGGCGGCTGAGAACCTCTGTCTGGGTGAGGCTGAGACCCCCTGATAAGAAAGATAAGATCTGCAGCCAGAGACATGATTTGTCTGTCAGAAGAAGGGGCCTGAGAAGTAGGTTTAGGATGGGCCTTGGCCTGGCTGGCGGCCTTAGCAGGTGCAAAGGCCTTGATTGACATGGATACAGGAGGCCTAGCTGCCCCACGTGCAGGGGTAACTTTGTCCACGGGAATGGTGTCGGGTAGATCCAGAACTTCGGTTTCCGGAGGAAAATCAACAACCGGCACCGGTGTAGTCTCAGAGACCGAGGGATGAGTTAACGCGGTGTCATCGGACTGGAGCGGTTGAATTACCGCTTCCGAAGGGACCGAAGCACTCGCGGAGGGCTTAGGCGTTATATCGGTGGAAGACGCGGGCAGAGGATGTCGGTCCCGGTCCTTTCGTTTTTTGGTAGTTTGTGCTGTCGGTTGTTCCGACGGCATTTTGTAAGCGTAGGATTCGCCAAAAAAGTCTTCGGCAAACTCTGCCCGGCGCCTGAGAGTGCGCTTATTAAAGCAAGCACAGGCAGCACAGGCCAAGACGTCGTGGTCTGGGCCCAGGCAAGGGAGGCAGTAAGAATGGAAGTCCCTATGAGGTATTTGTTTACCACAAGACAAACAATTATTAACTTTCTCAATTTGTTCTGACATCGGCTGAGGCAAGAAAAAATGTTCCCCAACGGGGTACTTAGCTTTTAGATGACTTCGGTAACAGAAAACACAGGAGCTGACCGACCGGCACTTGCGAACTGCTTCTGCTTCGGGCACCGCGCGGCAAGAAAGACTGAAGAAGATGGCGTCGGCTGATGCCTTTATACTCCAGCCGCTCTGACGTCGGGGAGGAGGCGACGCCGGACCCAGACTTTGGAATCTGGCCGACCGAAGGGCTGCCTGAGGCAGGACAACCCATATGTCAGGACTGTAGCTGCATTCTTGAAGGACATCCAAGACTTTAACAAATACAGGCATTCACTCTAAAAGGCGGGAACGACTCTAGCAGTAACCAACACTAAACAGTGATCAAACCACACCAAAACTAGCACACACTTAAACAAAGGATAGAAAACCACAAAGAGTAGCCGAAACCTCTAAACTAAACGGTTTGGACCCAACTGACACAGAAGGCACAGAGGAGAACTAGGTCCTCTAACTGAAACGGGCCTAGCCCGAGGGAACAGTAAGAGGGAAACCACACAACAATCACGCAATCACAATCCTAAACTAGACAATTTTAGACAATTTGAGACACACTAGACAAATAGCTATGAAAATAGCTTTTTATATGAATCAAAACTTTTCTTAGTCAAGAAAAAGAGGGTACTTCGCCACAGCCAAGCAAGACCACGTCCGAGCTAGACGCCATACCAGGGAAATAAACACAAAAGCCACTGTTAAATACCAAAATGAGCCAGACCAACAGGCACCCCACGTACTTCTCAATCGACAAAATGTTCAGTAAACTAAACCAGCAGCAACCACCAAGAAGACAGCAAGTAACCAAAATGAGTTTAATTAAAGCGCTTTTCGTTTGCTCTAGTATGCAAACTTCCTCAGAATTACCTCATAGTACCATCACATCAGATTTTATACAATGATCTTAATCAATTCAATAAAATTAATCACCACAATAATGATCATTTAGTATTTAAAAATACAGAACCTTAAAAAAATACAGGGAAATGCCTGGTTTTACATACTAAAAGTGGATAAATGGAAAAGTGTTACACTATACGTAAAATCCTACACTTTACCAAAAAAACCTTACATAAAAATAATCATGAAATTAAAATAAAAATAATGTGTGTATAAAATAAAAATATTTTTTAAAAAGTAAATCAATTATTCATACACATAATTTTTTAAAAATAAAAATATATAACTAGAACTATTATTTTTATTATTATTATAATTCACCCACCTAAATGTGCACAAGCATCTATTAAAAGAACATTCTATCTTTTGAGGCTAGAAATACTTAAAAGACAAGCAATAGAGCATGCCTCATTTAGACCTGGGGAATAATAAGATTCCAACCTGATCTGCCATTGGAGTTCAAGAGCCAACAATTTTAATGCAGAAGGGCCCCCCCTAGTGTCACAAAGCACTTGGTCAATCCCAATAAATTTGAATTGATGGTTGGGGTAATCTGAAATGTGTTTGGCAAGTGCATTTGTGGTCTTTAGCTTCCTAATGGCATACCGGTGTTCATAAATTCGTTCTCTGAACTTCCGTTCAGTTTTCCCCACATAATGGGCTGGACAATTCTGACATTGTGCTAGATATACAATCATCTTTGAATTGCAGGTTAATCTATGCTTGAGTTTAAATTCGTGCTTACTGACTGTAAACCTATTAGATTCTGTAATGAATTTGCAATAATTGCAGTTATGACATTTAAACATCCCTGGACTTCTGACTGGAAATTGTTTCATCTCAAACCAAGATTTGAGATTCCTACCTTTCTTATATGCCACTGAAGGGGTGGGTCCCAATT